>NC_054541.1:50684203-50694203 GCF_017654505.1 Polyodon spathula | reverse complement strand
ATTCTCTCAGTGTGCTGTGTAATATCTGCTTTGATATTCTCTCAGTGTGCTGTGTAATATCTGCTTTGATATTCTCTCAGTGTGCTGTGTAATATCTGCTTTGATATTCTCTCAGTGTGCTGTGTAATATCTGCTTTGATATTCTCTCTGTGTGCTGTGTAATATCTGCTTTGATATTCTCTCTGTGTGCTGTGTAATATCTGCTTTGATATTCTCTCAGTGTGCCGTGTAATATCTGCTTTGATATTCTCTCAGTGTGCTGTGTAATATCTGCTTTGATATTCTCTCAGTGTGCTGTGTAATATCTGCTTTGATATTCTCTCAGTGTGCTGTGTAATATCTGCTTTGATATTCTCTCAGTGTGCCGTGTAATATCTGCTTTGATATTCTCTCAGTGTGCTGTGTAATATCTGCTTTGATATTCTCTCTGTGTGCTGTGTAATATCTGCTTTGATATTCTCTCTGTGTGCTGTGTAATATCTGCTTTGATATTCTCTCAGTGTGCCGTGTAATATCTGCTTTGATATTCTCTCAGTGTGCCGTGTAATATCTGCTTTGATATTCTCTCAGTGTGCTGTGTAATATCTGCTTTGATATTCTCTCAGTGTGCTGTGTAATATCTGCTTTGATATTCTCTCAGTGTGCTGTGTAATATCTGCTTTGATATTCTCTCAGTGTGCTGTGTAATATCTGCTTTGATATTCTCCAGACCTGCCTGCCCGGGATGCCGAGCTGCCCTGAGTTCACGTCCCCCAGCGTGTACCACCCCTCCGAGTTCACCAGCTGGAGGAGGGTCACACTGCCCCTGCCTTACAAGACCTGGTGAGTGGCATGCACTGACACAAACACTCACACTGACACACACACATACTGACACACACTGATTCGCGCTCCGCTAATGAAAATTCATGTCTTCTGTTCTTTTTTTCTGATGAGTTTAGGGGCATTTGCATGAAAGCATTGCCTAATGAGATGCACAGCTGTGTCCATGCCAGCTCAACTAAACAAATCAACACATAACAAGAGTCTGAGAGGCTACCGATATGAAACCCTAGACAGAGCTGGCACAGAGCACACTTAATGAAGCCCCTTCAGAGGGAGAGGGGAGAGGGGAGGACTGGGTGCTAGCAGGATCAGATTCTAATTCCTCATCATGCTCGGGCAATGCTTTCCCATTTCAAATCAGTATTATTTTAAGTAAATGAATAATTTCGTATGCAGTGGAGTGTGCTTAACATGTTTCAACCCCATGGCATATGGAATGTGCTTTTACAGCATGTTCAATACAGAACACCTAATCTGAGCAGAAACTCCACTTTCAGTGGGTCTGTCTCCTGCTTTATTGCTTCAGTTTCAGATAATACTTGGATGCTGTTTTTAAATAACAGACAGGATTTTACAATGAGTTCAAATATAATCAAGAGGAATTCTGGCTGTTCCACCGGGACTGAAATGGATCCAGGCCTGTATCTCAATGCATTACCTGCAGCTCATTAGAAAGCTGTAGTCTTGAATGACCCCGGTCTGAACCCCTGCCTCTGGGACACTGTGACCTGGAGGGGCTGCTTGCTGAGCCCCCCCCAGACCCCTCAGTTAAATGGAAGTGTCCTAATTTGATTTCCATTGTTACGGGGGGTGGAATGGGTTATGTGACCTGGGAGACTGGAATTTAAATAGTTATTAACTGCTCCAGCCCCTTTCCTTCTCCCTCAACACCTGACAGGCTGTCAGAGGTCAGGGTGTGCAATCTCGCCGGGTCAGCTGAGCAGTAAACTAACGCCAGGACCGGACTGCTGCATCTTAAATCAAGTCCCCAGTGCCACCACCTCTCGCTCTCAATAATTCACTTTCCTCAAATCTCCAATAATCTCCAGAGCGCTCCTCTGGGAGTGCGCAGCTGCTGGTACTGATTCCCCTTGTTACTGCATTACACAGAGATTCGGAACTGTTTAGCTGCCCCTGCAGCCTCAGTGGGGCTGATGGAAACGGCAGCCCCCTCACTTCACTGGCTAGCAGGGTCACAGGGAAACAGAGGTTAACAGTCTAAATCCTAAAGATTCAATGCATCTGTACAAGGACATACTCAAACCTTGTACGCTTCTCTAACCACTGAGCTAGTCAAACCCACTGCCTTCCACATTGCAGCCCAGCGCTTTCTATAACCACTGAGCTACTCAAACACACTGCCTTCCACACTGCAGCCCAGCGCTTTCTATAAGCACTGAGCTACTCAAACACACTGCCTTCCACACTGCAGCCCAGCGCTTTCTATAACCACTGAGCTACTCAAACACACTGCCTTCCACACTGCAGCCCAGCGCTTTCTATAACCACTGAGCTACTCAAACACACTGCCTTCCACACTGCAGCCCAGCGCTTTCTATAACCACTGAGCTACTCAAACACACTGCCTTCCACACTGCAGCCCAGCGCTTTCTATAAGCACTGAGCTACTCAAACACACTGCAGCCCAGCGCTTTCTGTAAGCACTGAGCTACTCAAACACACTGCAGCCCAGTGCTTTCTATAAGCACTGAGCTACTCAAACACACTGCAGCCCAGCGCTTTCTATAAGCACTGAGCTACTCAAACACACTGCCTTCCACACTGCAGCCCAATGCTTTCTATAAGTATTGAGCTACTCAAACCCACTGCCTTCCACACTGCAGCCCAGCGCTTTCTATAAGCACTGAGCTACTCAAATACACTGCCTTCCACACTGCAGCCCAGCACTTTCTCCTGACCCTGACCCTGGTGTGTTTGACTCCTCAGGTCCAGTGCGACCCGGTTCCGCTGGATCCAGAGTTACTACACGGGTCCAGATGAGTGGGCTCTGGACAGCATCTACATCGGGCAGCAGTGCTCTCACATGTGCCACGGGCATGGCTGGTGTAACCACGGCCTCTGCAGGTAGGCCTGGCTGAGCTCAGTGTGTGCATGTGCATGCATGTGAGTGTGTGAGTAAGAGTGAGTGTGTACGTGCATGTGTGAGTGTGAGTAAGAGTGTGTGCATGCATGTGTGAGTGTGTGTGTGCGTGCATGTGTGAGTGTGAGTGAGTGTGTTGATATGTGCAGCGCATGTCCCTGTCTCTTATAATATTAGACTAAGGCTCCTGCTTTAAACTTCTCTTACATTACTTTATTTCTCTCTTCTCTTTCTCTCATTCTGTCTCCCTCTCCCCTCTTCCTCTCCATCATTACCTCGTTACTGTTTCTCGTTCTCTCTCACACTGTTTCTACTCTACCTCTCGTTCCTCCTGCCTCTTGTTTTGTCCTTCCCTTGCGCTCTCTTTCTGTTTTCCTCTCCCCCCTCTCTCTCACTCCCTCTCTCTAGCTGTGACGAGGGATTCACTGGTCCGGACTGCCAGCCCGAAGCACCCCTCTCCTCCAACGTCATGTCGGACTTTGAGTCCCAGAATGCACTGCTCAGCACCTGGCAGGAGGTGCTTGGTGGAGAGCTGGTGAAGCCGGAGCAGGGCTGTGGGGTTATCTCCTCGGGGTCATCGCTATACTTCAGCAAGGTGAGCGACCTGGCACTGCACACTCATCCAGGGCAATACAGACCCAGTCTGACTAACACACTCCCATCCAGAACAATACAGTCCCAGTCTGACTAACACACTCCCATCCAGAACAATACAGACCCAGTCAGACTGACACACTCCCATCCAGAACAATACAGACCCAGTCTGACTAACACACTCCCATCCAGAACAATACAGTCCCAGTCTGACTAACACACTCCCATCCAGAACAATACAGACCCAGTCTGACTGACACACTCCCATCCAGAACAATACAGACCCAGTCTGACTGACACACTCCCATCCAGAACAATACAGACCCAGTCTGACTGACACACTCCCATCCAGAACAATACAGACCCAGTCTGACTGACACACTCCCATCCAGAACAATACAGACCCAGTCAGACTGACACACTCCCATCCAGACACAGACCCAGTCAGACTCACCATCCAGAACAATACAGACCCAGTCTGACTGACACACTCCCATCCAGAACAATACAGACCCAGTCTGACTGACACACTCCCATCCAGAACAATACAGACCCAGTCTGACTGACACACTCCCATCCAGAACAATACAGACCCAGTCTGACTGACACACTCCCATCCAGAACAATACAGACCCAGTCTGACTGACACACTCCCATCCAGAACAATACAGACCCAGTCTGACTGACACACTCCCATCCAGAACAATACAGACCCAGTCTGACTGACACACTCCCATCCAGAACAATACAGACCCAGTCTGACTGACACACTCCCATCCAGAACAATACAGACCCAGTCAGACTGACACACTCCCATCCAGAACAATACAGACCCAGTCTGACTGACACACTCCCATCCAGAACAATACAGACCCAGTCAGACTGACACACTCCCATCCAGAACAATACAGACCCAGTCAGACTGACACACTCCCATCCAGAACAATACAGACCCAGTCAGACTGACACACTCCCATCCAGAACAATACAGACCCAGTCAGACTGACACACTCCCATCCAGAACAATACAGACCCAGTCAGACTGACACACTCCCATCCAGAACAATACAGACCCAGTCAGACTGACACACTCCCATCCAGAACAATACAGACCCAGTCAGACTGACACACTCCCATCCAGAACAATACAGACCCAGTCTGACTGACACACTCCCATCCAGAACAATACAGACCCAGTCTGACTGACACACTCCCATCCAGAACAATACAGACCCAGTCAGACTGACACACTCCCATCCAGAACAATACAGACCCAGTCTGACTGACACACTCCCATCCAGAACAATACAGACCCAGTCTGACTGACACACTCCCATCCAGAACAATACAGACCCAGTCTGACTGACACACTCCCATCCAGAACAATACAGACCCAGTCTGACTGACACACTCCCATCCAGAACAATACAGACCCAGTCAGAGTCCCATCCAGACTGACACACTGACACCATCCAGAACAATACAGACCCAGTCTGACTGACACACTCCCATCCAGAACAATACAGACCCAGTCTGACTGACACACTCCCATCCAGAACAATACAGACCCAGTCTGACTGACACACTCCCATCCAGAACAATACAGACCCAGTCAGACTGACACACTCCCATCCAGAACAATACAGACCCAGTCTGACTGACACACTCCCATCCAGAACAATACAGACCCAGTCTGACTGACACACTCCCATCCAGGACAATACAGACCCAGTCTGACTGACACACTCCCATCCAGAACAATACAGACCCAGTCTGACTGACACACTCCCATCCAGAACAATACAGACCCAGTCAGACTGACACACTCCCATCCAGAACAATACAGACCCAGTCAGACTGACACACTCCCATCCAGAACAATACAGACCCAGTCTGACTGACACACTCCCATCCAGAACAATACAGACCCAGTCAGACTGACACACTCCCATCCAGAACAATACAGACCCAGTCAGACTGACACACTCCCATCCAGAACAATACAGACCCAGTCTGACTGACACACTCCCATCCAGAACAATACAGACCCAGTCAGACTGACACACTCCCATCCAGAACAATACAGACCCAGTCTGACTGACACACTCCCATCCAGAACAATACAGACCCAGTCAGACTGACACACTCCCATCCAGAACAATACAGACCCAGTCTGACTGACACACTCCCATCCAGAACAATACAGACCCAGTCTGACTGACACACTCCCATCCAGAACAATACAGACCCAGTCTGACTGACACACTCCCATCCAGAACAATACAGACCCAGTCAGACTGACACACTCCCATCCAGAACAATACAGACCCAGTCAGACTGACACACTCCCATCCAGAACAATACAGACCCAGTCAGACTGACACACTCCCATCCAGAACAATACAGACCCAGTCAGACTGACACACTCCCATCCAGAACAATACAGACCCAGTCTGACTGACACACTCCCATCCAGAACAATACAGACCCAGTCAGACTGACACACTCCCATCCAGAACAATACAGACCCAGTCAGACTGACACACTCCCATCCAGAACAATACTATACAGACAAAACGAAAATCATTTTCTGTGCAACAAAGCTGGAAACAACATTGATCGTTTGAAAAGCAAGCATGAACGCAGGCATATTTCTGTCGGGACTCGTGAATACAGGTTGTCGAAAAGCACACTATGTTTACTTGTTAAGCAAGGATGCGGCAAAGCAAAATTCAATAAAAAAAAAAAAAAAAAATCAAATCAAAATTGAGGATCTGGTAAACTTTTCATGCCAAACTTTTCACGTCAGGATGATTTGAAATAAACGCTCCGTTTGGGATTCTTGCGTGTTGGATTGTGGTTTTGTGCGCTTTGAAATGATTCGTGTCAGATTGATTTTGACTAAATGTTCCGCTTCTATTCGAGATTTGTGCTTGTTGTACTGCGTTTTAATTCTTTAACAAACAGGATAAAGCAAAGGCAGAATAATGCATACAAGAGACGAGCAGGTACGTGTGATTCTACTTGTATTCAGAATCTCAGTTTATCCTTCATTTTGATTGTCCTTTCGCTATAACCAACCCCTCGATATCACGAACAAAAAGCTTGGACCCCAACAAGTTCGTTATAGCAAGGGTGTACTGTATGTATGTATTTTTGTATGTGTGTGTGTATATATATATATATATATATATATAGAGAGAGAGAGAGAGAGAGAGAGAGAGAGAGAGAGAGAGAGAGAGAGAGAGACGCACACACAGTGAATAATGAACGAGAGCTATAGCTCATCATTAAGCTATTAACACATATGAGGTGTGGGCCTCATAGTATTTCCAAAACGTCACCCTTAAATATCTTATTGAAGCAGGAAGATGAATGGCAATGAGAATTTAACCTCCTCTGAGAACTCGGAAATCTCAGTTTGGGGAGTGCTGGCAGCCAGCATTGAAACAGCAGTAAAGTACCCTCTTGTGGTGAAAGATTGGACTGCACCACTCCAGAAATTGCCAGAATCACAGGAAGGTAGGCACAAAGCAATAGGCAGGTAGGTAGGTATGTGCCTTATTACCATTAAGAAAAAATATTTTATACTTTGTGGCAGTGATTCCAGCCCTACTGTTATTGAGGTCTCTCCCTATCTCTCCCTTTCCCCCTCTCCCCTGCAGGCGGGGCGCAGGCAGCTGGTGAGCTGGGATCTGGAGACGAGCTGGGTGGACTTCCTGCAGTTCTACCTGCGCGTGGGGGGGGAGACGGCAGAGTGCAACCACGCCGACAACCGCGAGGAGGGGGTGCTGCTGCAGTACAGCAACAATGGGGGCATCACCTGGGGGCTGCTGGCTGAGATGTACTTCTCTGACTTCACCAAACCCAGGTACAGCAGAGCGAGAGGGAGAGTGAGAGAGGTGGAGTGAGAGGACTATAGAAATGAGAGGAGGTGTGAGAGGGAGAGTGAGAGAGTGAGAGGACTATAGAAATGAGAGGAGGTGTGAGAGGGAGAGTGGGTGGACTATAGGAGGGAAAGGGAGTGTGAAAGCGAGCAGTACATACAGTGCCTTGCAAAAGTATTCAGACCCCTGACCAATTTTCTCATATTACCGAATTACAAATAGTACATTGAAATTTCGTTCTGTTTGATATTTTATTTTTAAACACTGAAACTCAGAATTATTTATTGTAAGGTGACATTGGTTTTATGTTGGTAAATATTTTTAAGAAAAATAAAAAACTGAAATATTTTGCTTGCATAAGTATTCATCCCCTGTGCTGTGGAACCTCCCAGTTTGAACCGATGAAAGAAATTGCCCTAACGAGGACACAATTACCTTACCATTGGCCTCCACCTGTGAACCATTAAAGTTGCTGTCACATTTTCTGGATAAAAACCCCACTGTTGAAGGATCATTGGTAAGGCTGTGAATCTGAAGGAAAATGAAGACCAAAGCATTCTACAGAAGTTAGAGGTAAATTAATACAAATGCATAGATTAGGGAAAGGGTACAAAATAATATCCAAGTGTTTGGATATCCCAGTGAGCACAGTTGGATCAATAATCAGGAAGTGGAAGCTGCATCCCACCACCCAGGCACTGCCAAGAAAAGGCCATCCCTCAAAACTCAGCGCTCAAACAAGAAGGAGACTTGTGAGAGAAGCCACAGAGAGGCCAACAATCACTTTGAAGGAGCTACAGAGTTCAGTGGCTGGGAGTGGAGTAATGGTGCACCAGTCAACCATGTGAAGTGCTCTGCATAACACTGGCCTGTATGGGAGGGTGGCAAGAAAGAAGCCGTTACTCAAAAAGCACCATCTGAAAGCACGTCTGAAGTTTGCCAGAAAGCATGAGAGTGACCCAGCTGCGATGTGGGAAAAGGTTTTGTGGTCAGATGAGACCAAGATAGAGCTTTTTGGCCAAAACTCAAAGCGCTATGTGTGGCGCAAACCTAACACTGCCCATGCCTCAAGACACACCATCCCTACAGTGAAGTATGGTGGTGGCAGCATCATGCTGTGGGGATGCTTCTCATCAGCAGGGACTGGGCATCTTGTTACAATTGAAGGAAGAATGGATGGAGCAAAATACAGGAAACTACTGCAAGAGAATCTGCTTCAGTCTGCTAAAAAACTGAAGCTTGGGAGGAAATTCACCTTTCAGCGGGACAATGATCCCAAGCACAAGGCCAAAGCAACATTGGAGTGGCTCAAGAACAAAAAGGTGAATGTCCTACAGTGGCCCAGTCAAAGTCCTGATCTCAATCCCATCGAGAATCTGTGGCACTATTTGAAAATTGTGGTCCACAAGTGTCGTCCAACCAACTTGAACAACCTGGAGCAAATCTGCCAAGAAGAATGGGCCAAAATCACTCCAACACTGTGTGCAAAGCTGGTACATACTTACCCCAAAAGACTTAAAGCTGTTATTGCAGCGAAAGGTGGTTCTACCAAATATTAATGTGTGGGAGTTGAATACTTATGCAAGCAAGATATTTTAGTTTTTTATTTTTCTTAAAAATATTTCCCAACATAAAACCAATGTCACCTTACAATAATTGATTTTGAGTTTAAGTGTTTTAAAATAAAATATCGAACAGAATGAAATTTCAGTGTTCATTTGTAATTTGGTAATATGAGAGAATTGGTCAGGGGTCTGAATACTTTTGCAAGACACTGTATATAACTGTTGGGGCCACTTCAAGGGGAGTGAGTGAGTGTAGTTTGTTGGAGTCACAGTCGTTCTTGTGGAGAGTCTCGCAGTGATAGACCCTGTCTTGTCTCCAGGTTTGTGTACTACGAGCTCCCTGAAGCTGCGAAGACCTCCTGCACGCGCTTCCGCTGGTGGCAGCCGATGCATTCTGGGGAAGGGTACGACCAGTGGGCCATCGATGACATCATCATCCTCTCTGAGAGGGAGAAGCAGATCATCCCAGTCGCTAACCCGACCCTGCCCCAGGTAACTGAGCTAACCCGACCCTGCCCCAGGTAACTGAGCTACCCAGACCCTGCCCCAGGTAACTGAGCTGCCCGACCCTGCCCCAGGTAACTGAGCTACCCCGACCCTGCCCCAGTTAACTGAGCTAACCCGACCCTGCCCCAGGTAACTGAGCTAACCCGACCCTGCCCCAGGTAACTGAGCTACCCCGACCCTGCCCCAGGTAACTGAGCTACCCCGACCCTGCCCCAGGTAACTGTAACTGAGCTACCCCGACCCTGCCCCAGGTAACTGAGCTACCCCGACCCTGCCCCAGGTAACTGAGCTACCCCGACCCTGCCCCAGGTAACTGAGCTAACCCGACCCTGCCCCAGGTAACTGAGCTAACCCGACCCTGCCCCAGGTAACTGAGCTACCCCGACCCTGCCCCAGGTAACTGAGCTAACCCGACCCTGCCCCAGGTAACTGAGCTAACCCGACCCTGCCCCAGGTAACTGAGCTAACCCGACCCTGCCCCAGGTAACTGAGCTAACCCGACCCTGCCCCAGGTAACTGAG
>NC_054541.1:50634203-50679203 GCF_017654505.1 Polyodon spathula | reverse complement strand
TTTCTTCCTTCCATGCCCCAGGCGTTTCTCCCAAGGGGAAAGAGGAGACATGGGAAAAATTTACTTTTCTACCCCATGTGCTTATTGTCACCAGGCTGGTCCAGTTCTACATCAGAATCGGCAGCAGTAACCTGGGGGCGCCCTGCAACAAACCAAGAGTGAGGAACGAAGGTAATCTCCTCAGCAAAGCCCTCCCTCGCGCTGTGTTGTTACAAAAGCGACCGATCTGCTACACTTGGGTGGTTTTTGATGCTCATCAAAAACGTTTTTTTAATCGTTTTTATACGTTCCAAAAAAAAAAAAAAAAGTTTCCCCTAATCAGAGCTCCAGTGATTAACCATGGAGAATGTCTGATTTGTAAAGTGTGTGTCACAGTAGAGTATTGAATTTATGAGTTGCTGTACTGTACACACAAGTTTAAACATTGACTGAAGAGTGTCTCTCCCTCTCTCAGGGGTCATGGTTCAGTACTCTGGTAATAACGGCGTGTCCTGGCACCTGCTCAGAGAGCTCGACTTCATCTCCTTCCTCGAGCCGCAGATCATCACCATCGAACTGACCCCTGAGGCCAAGACCCCCCACACGGCCTTCCGCTGGTGGCAACCCCTTCACGGTATGTGAGCCCTTCCTGCCCGTCCACACTGGGGCCTGGCTCTCTGCGAGCACTCAGCTCCTCTTTCTCTGCCTCTGCCTGTGCTGACTCACCTCTGGGTCCAGAGCCGCACTCCACCGAGCGGCGTCGAAGTTAGCGGGCTCTGGCTCTGTCTTTCAGTCTCCCTCTGTGCTGATGGCTTTGCTCTTTCTTCAAGGAAGTAATCTGTCTCTCCTCTCCCCTCCATCTCTTCTCTCTCCCCTCTTTCTTTCTCTCCCCTCCCCTCTCTCCCTCTTTGCTGATATCTCTCCTCCTCCTCCTGCAGGGAAGCACTCTGCTCAGTGGAGTCTCGATGACGTCTTGATCGGGATGAATGACAGCTCACGGATGGGTTTCCAGGATAAGTTTGATGGCTCGTCGGACCTGTGGATGAACTGGTACCGAGTCCAGGGGGGACAGGTGGAGGTGGACTGCCTGTCGCTGGACACAGCGCTGCGCTTCAACAGTGACAGCGGTGAGTGTAGACAGGAACCAGCGCAGCCACTGAGGGATTTGAAACACTGCCAAGGTGCTAGCGTTACAGAGCTCTGCATGGCCAGACTTCAACAGGAAATCATAACTGATACTGAAACATTTGTATAAATGTTACTTATACTCTGAGCAATTCTATTACAGTGAGATGCATGCTGACAGCAGCTGTGGAAACCTGAATTTGTTTTTGTTTCAACTGTTTATTACAGATTTGTTTGATGAAATATCATTTGGGTATCACAAAACATAAAACAAAGACTAGACTAGGATGTTTTTGTATGGGTAACAGAACAGGATTAGATCAGTACTGAATCCACACAAGAGATTGCTGGTTTGACCGATGCTGCTGGGTAAATGGGGTATAGTCCGACTACACCACTGTCTGCACGAGGAAGTGTAGCACTGCTAGACATCGTACCTAGATTGAGTTATAGATAATCACACTTCAGTGTGACACAGCCATCCCGAACGTATCTCACTTGTGGATAATCACACTTCAGTGTGACATCATCATCCCAAACGGATCTCACTTGTGGATAATCACACTTCAGTGTGACATCATCATCCCAAACGGATCTCACTTGTATTCATTCCAAGCCTGCTATGAATCATGGAATTTATCTTCATGAAGACTCTGGTGGGAGTGTAGTGTGTTTGTATCGAAGCCTCTGTTCTGTAGTGCGTCTGTGTCGAAGCCTCTGTTCTGTAGTGTGTCTGTGTCGAAGCCTCTGTTCTGTAGTGCGTCTGTGTCGAAGCCTCTGTTCTGTAGTGCGTCTGTGTCGAAGCCTCTGTTCTGTAGTGTGTCTGTGTCGAAGCCTCTGTTCTGTAGTGCGTCTGTGTCGAAGCCTCTGTTCTGTAGTGCGTCTGTGTCGAAGCCTCTGTTCTGTAGTGCGTCTGTGTCGAAGCCTCTGTTCTGTAGTGCGTCTGTGTCGAAGCCTCTGTTCTGTAGTGCGTCTGTGTCGAAGCCTCTGTTCTGTAGTGTGTGTGTCGAAGCCTCTGTTCTGTAGTGTGTTTGTGTCGAAGCCTCTGTTCTGTAGTGTGTCTGTGTCGAAGCCTCTGTTCTGTAGTGTGTCTGTGTCGAAGCCTCTGTTCTGTAGTGTGTCTGTGTCGAAGCCTCTGTTCTGTAGTGTGTTTGTGTCGAAGCCTCTGTTCTGTAGTGCGTCTGTGTCGAAGCCTCTGTTCTGTAGTGTGTCTGTGTCGAAGCCTCTGTTCTGTAGTGTGTCTGTGTCGAAGCCTCTGTTCTGTAGTGTGTCTGTGTCGAAGCCTCTGTTCTGTAGTGCGTCTGTGTCGAAGCCTCTGTTCTGTAGTGCGTCTGTGTCGAAGCCTCTGTTCTGTAGTGCGTCTGTGTCGAAGCCTCTGTTCTGTAGTGCGTCTGTGTCGAAGCCTCTGTTCTGTAGTGTGTCTGTGTCGAAGCCTCTGTTCTGTAGTGTGTCTGTGTCGAAGCCTCTGTTCTGTAGTGTGTTTGTATCGAAGCCTCTGTTCTGTAGTGTGTTTGTATTGAAGCCTCTGTTCTTCCTCCCCCAGGGAAGCCCCGCTATGCAGAGAGCTGGGATTTCCATGTGAGCAGCTCCTCCTTCCTCCAGTTTGAGATGAGCATGGGCTGCAGCAAGACCTTCCCCGACGCGCATGCCGTGCAGCTGCAGTACTCCCTCAACAGCGGCCGGGACTGGCACCTGCTCACCCCTGAGTGTGTGCCCCCTGCAATCGGCTGTGACACCTACACCCAGAGCTCCATCTACACCTCCCAGCGCTTCCAGAACTGGAGGAGAGTCACTGTGTACCTGCCCAGTGCCACCAAGTACTGACCCTCACTCTGTCTAGCTACCTGTCTGTCTGTCTATCTAGCCCAGCCCACCCTTGCTCTATCTGTCTGTTTATCTACCTGTCTGTCTGTCATTAGAATCAGCGCTAACACTGTATGTCTGCCAGCTCCACCAAGTCCTGACATCCTCAGTCTGGACTCTGCATTCCCATACTGTCTGTCTAAATCTGTCATTCTCTCCTGTCTGTCTGACGGCCAGTCTGTCTGTCTGTCTGTCTGTCAATCTATTCTAACAGTCTTATACTGGTCTCAAGGAGTAAAAAAAAAAACTTTTTTACCTGAATCGTTTGGGTCCAGAAATGCCTGCTGGTACTCTGCCTGCGAATCTGTACTGGAGATCTCATGCCATTGTAACTCTGTACTGGAGATCTCATGCCATTGTAACTCTGTACTGGAGATCTCATGCCATTGTGATCCTGTACTGGAGATCTCATGCCATTGTAACTCTGTACTGGAGATCTCATGCCATTGTAACTCTGTACTGGAGATCTCATGCCATTGTGATCCTGTACTGGAGATCTCATGCCATTGTAACTCTGTACTGGAGATCTCATGCCATTGTGACTCTGTACTGGAGATCTCATGCCATTGTGACTCTGTACTGGAGATCTCATGCCATTGTGACTCTGTACTGGAGATCTCATGCCATTGTGACTCTGTACTGGAGATCTCATGCCATTGTAACTCTGTACTGGAGATCTCATGCCATTGTGATCCTGTACTGGAGATCTCATGCCATTGTAAATCTGTACTGGAGATCTCATGCCATTGTAACTCTGTACTGGAGATCTCATGCCATTGTGATCCTGTACTGGAGATCTCATGCCATTGTAACTCTGTACTGGAGATCTCATGCCATTGTGACTCTGTACTGGAGATCTCATGCCATTGTGACTCTGTACTGGAGATCTCATGCCATTGTGACTCTGTACTGGAGATCTCATGCCATTGTGACTCTGTACTGGAGATCTCATGCCATTGTGACTCTGTACTGGAGATCTCATGCCATTGTAACTCTGTACTGGAGATCTCATGCCATTGTGATCCTGTACTGGAGATCTCATGCCATTGTGACTCTGTACTGGAGATCTCATGCCATTGTGAATCTGTACTGGAGATCTCATGCCATTGTGACTCTGTACTGGAGATCTCATGCCATTGTGACTCTGTACTGGAGATCTCATGCCATTGTGACTCTGTACTGGAGATCTCATGCCATTGTGACTCTGTACTGGAGATCTCATGCCATTGTGACTCTGTACTGGAGATCTCATGCCATTGTGACTCTGTACTGGAGATCTCATGCCATTGTGACTCTGTACTGGAGATCTCATGCCATTGTGACTCTGTACTGGAGATCTCATGCCATTGTGAATCTGTACTGGAGATCTCATGCCATTGTGACTCTGTACTGGAGATCTCATGCCATTGTGAATCTGTACTGGAGATCTCATGCCATTGTGAATCTGTACTGGAGATCTCATGCCATTGTGACTCTGTACTGGAGATCTCATGCCATTGTGACTCTGTACTGGAGATCTCATGCCATTGTGACTCTGTACTGGAGATCTCATGCCATTGTGACTCTGTACTGGAGATCTCATGCCATTGTGACTCTGTACTGGAGATCTCATGCCATTGTGACTCTTTACTGGAGATCTCATGCCATTGTGAATCTGTACTGTAGAGCTCATCGGGCTCAGTCTCAGTGTTTTCTTGCTCCCCCAGTTCCCCCAGGACACGGTTCCGCTGGATCCAGTCAGAGTACACCCCTGGCCTGGACTCCTGGTCCATTGATAATGCAGTGTTGGCATCGGGCTGCCCCTGGATGTGCTCAGGACACGGGATCTGTGATTCGGGACGCTGTGTGTGAGTGTTTTTTTAATAAATGTTCAGTAGCTATAGTTCTACTGGGTTTCATACTCTAATGTTGTCACCTAACAGAACCTCATTATTTCTGTTTCAACTCATGTTTAAGGAGAAAATCAAAGTCTACATTATGTCTCCATATTGTTTTGGGTATGCTATTACTCCCCTGAGAGTTTAACTCGAGGTGCATCCCCCAGCTCTATACGCTAATGTACAGTGACTGTAAATGGAAGAGAATACAGAGCTCTGATTTACCTGTGAATTGGGCATGATTTCTAATAACAGATGAAGTAAATGTTTTATCTGCTTCCCTCTGGTCCCCCTCCCTCTGTCTCTGTGTCTCTTGGGTGAAGGTGTGATCGTGGTTTCGGGGGTCCCTACTGCGTCCCCATCACCCCTCTGCCCTCCATTCTGAAGGACAATTTCGATGAGAACCTGCACCCTGACCTGTGGCCCGAAGTGTACGGGGAGGAGCGTGGGATGCTCAATGGGGAGACCCTCAAATCCGGGACAGCGCTCATCTTCAAAGGGGTCAGTCAGCCCCCCCTTCCCCCCCCCCCCCCCACTAGTCAGCTGCGCCACTCTCACACACGACGACTGGGCTTCAAGCCTTTACCACAGATAATGTTTCACCATAAAAACAACAGGAATATCCCACGTGAATACACTCTGCATAAAGTGCAAAACAGTGTGTTACCAGTTAGAGGCGCTACAGATTTCTGCCATGGCTGTACAGTGCTGTGCTAAAGACAGACCTGTTTTAGGTCCATTTAGTGCATCCCATCTACAGTACAGGAGATAAAGCAGTGCCTTTGTAATAAAGCCACATTGTTTTTTTTTTAACATGAACAGAAAGTTAAGGATTGATTTAATGTTTCTTTCCTTTTCTACTCGTCTCTCCGGTCCTTCTCTGTCCTCATCTCCCAGGAGGGACTCCGCATGCTGGTGTCCCGGGACCTGGATTGCACCCACACCATGTACATCCAGTTCACTTTCAAATTCATTTCCAAAGGTACGTCCTCCCAGTCCCTTCACCACGAAACGGAGAGCACACTTCTCACATGAGACAGTGTGTAGGTGTAGAGATACACACTCTGCAGGTTAGCATCTCACATGAGACAGTGTATAGGTATAGAGATACACACACTGCAGGTTAGCGTCTCACATGAGACAG
This sequence comes from Polyodon spathula, assembly GCF_017654505.1. NCBI lineage: Eukaryota > Metazoa > Chordata > Actinopteri > Acipenseriformes > Polyodontidae > Polyodon > Polyodon spathula. Next base: position 50,673,215 of record NC_054541.1, on the reverse strand, counting down.
TGTGTAGGTATAGAGATACACACACACTGCAGGTTAGCGTCTCACATGAGACAGTGTATAGGTATAAAGATACACACACACTGCAGGTTAGCGTCTCACATGAGACAGTGTATAGGTGTAGAGATACACACACACTGCAGGTTAGCGTCTCACATGAGACAGTGTATAGGTATAGAGATAGTCTGTAGGTTAGCGTCTCACATGAGACAGTGTGTAGGTATAGAGATACACACACACTGCAGGTTAGCGTCTCACATGAGACAGTGTATAGGTATAGAGATACACAGTCTGTAGGTTAGCGTCTCACATGAGACAGTGTGTAGGTATAGAGATACACACACACTGTAGGTTAGCGTCTCACATGAGACAGTGTATAGGTATAGAGATACACACACACTGCAGGTTAGCGTCTCACATGAGACAGTGTATAGGTGTAGAGATACACACTCTGCAGGTTAGCGTCTCACATGAGACAGTGTGTAGGTATAGAGATACACACACACTGCATGTTAACATCTCACATGAGACAGTGTGTAGGTATAGAGATACACACACACTGCAGGTTAGCGTCTCACATGAGACAGTGTATAGGTGCAGAGATACACACACACTGCAGGTTAGCGTCTCACATGAGACAGTGTATAGGTATAGAGATACACACACACTGCAGGTTAGCATCTCACATGAGACAGTGTATAGGTATAGAGATATATATGGGGTTACAGAGAATTTAAAACAGCAAACAGCTCATAATCAGGATCCAATAGGATACTCAACAATCACTAGAAATACTTAATGAAGAAGAAAATTAATAAACTGAAAAGTCACTATTTTAATAATTAGCTACAAACCGAAACGTGGTAGTGACTTATTAAAATTGTGAGTTTTTAATATATATATAGTCATTTAGCAGAAGCTTTTATCCAAAGTGACTCACAGAGATTTGGAGGTGCATTATGCATGGGGTCCTGTGGAGGTCATTGTGGCCCTGCTGTTTCCAATGCTAGTTATCTTGTGATACCCACTGATGCTGGGCAATATGCTATAACATTTTGCTACCCTTCCTTAGTGTATTATTGTGATTAAAAGCCCTCCTTACTTAAAAGCTAATGCAATGCATTAGCAAATGTTTTAACGACCTGGAGGTGCCCAAAAAGGTAATTAATTAATGTCACATGGAAAAAGGCTTGCAAGATCAACGGCAGCTGTATTTAGATCTAGCACAGTCTGGAGCTTTCAAATGGACACCTTAATGTGTTGGCAGACAGATCTTATCACTATGCTTGTTATGAGGAGTGGCGTCTCGTTTCAGGGGAGCTGAACCAGTGTTTAGTTTGAGCATGGTAAAGCACAGGCAAGCCTGTTTTAACATTACTTCCCTTGATTTAAATTCAACACTTTTCACAATGTATCCGAGCATCTTGTTAGCCTTTTTTATAGCTTCCCCACATTGTCTAGATGAAGACATTTCTGAGTCAACAAAAAGACCTAGGAGTTTTTGTTGACTCAGAAATGTCTTCATCTAGACAATGTGGGGAAGCTATAAAAAAGGCTAACAAGATGCTCGGATACATTGTGAAAAGTGTTGAATTTAAATCAAGGGAAGTAATGTTAAAACTGTACAATGCACTTGTAAGACCTCATCTTGAATATTGTGTGCAGTTCTGGTCACCGCGCTATAAAAAAGATATTGCTGCTCTAGAAAGAGTGCAAAGAAGAGTGACCAGAATTATTCCGGGCTTAAAAGGCATGTCATATGCAGACAGGCTAAAAGAATTGAATCTGTTCAGTCTTGAACAAAGAAGACTACGTGGCGACCTAATTCAAGCATTCAAAATTCTAAAAGGTATTGACAGTGTCGACCCAAGGGACTTTTTCAGCCTGAAAAAAGAAACAAGGACCAGGGGTCACAAATGGAGTTTAGAAAAAGGGGCATTCAGAACAGAAAATAGGAGACACTTTTTTACACAGAGAATTGTGAGGGTCTGGAATCAACTCCCCAGTAATGTTGTTGAAGCTGACACCCTGGGATCCTTCAAGAAGCTGCTTGATGAGATTTTGGGATCAATAAGCTACTAACAACCAAACGAGCAAGATGGGCCGAATGGCCTCCTCTCGTTTGTAAACTTTCTTATGTTCTTATGTTCTTATGTTATATCACAGTGAATTCACATCATCAGAATAATAATAACAAGCAGGGTAAACTGTTACACAGGTAAAGTGCATCTCAGATGTTAAACACTCACTGTGAAGATCTCTGTCAGTACCACACAAACTTCTCGAATGCCCTCTTGGCGTGTGTGCTTGCTGTGTCTGAAAGCTGCAGTTCCTGTATTTCCCTGCAGAGGTGCCAGAGCGCTCACACTCTATCCTGCTGCAGTCCTCTGTGAACGGAGGGATCTCCTGGCAGCTGCTCGACGAGTTCTACTTCCCCGTCACCACTGACGTTCTGTTCTTACACGTGCCCATCCCCCACGCTGCGCAGACCAACGCAACACGGTTCCGCCTCTGGCAGCCCTACAACAGCGGTGAGCACAGCACAGCACAACATACCATTGCACAGCACAAAACAACACAACATAGCATTGCACAGCAAAAAAACAACACAAGCATGATGACACACTGTGCACACGCACAATGTACACCCCCCCCCCCCCCCCACACACACACACCCCAGCACTGATGATACACTGGCTCTCACCACACACCCAGCACTGACACTGGCTCTCACCACACACACACCCAGCACTGATGATACACTGGCTCTCACTCACACACCCCAGCACTGATGATACACTGGCTCTCACTCACACACCCCAGCACTGATGATACACTGGCTCTCACACACACACCCCAGCACTGATGATACACTGGCTCTCACTCACACACCCCAGCACTGATGATACACTGGCTCTCACTCACACACCCCAGCACTGATGATACACTGGCTCTCACTCACACACCCAGCACTGATGATACACTGGCTCTCACTCACACACCCCAGCACTGATGATACACTGGCTCTCACTCACACACCCCAGCACTGATGATACACTGGCTCTCACTCACACACCCCAGCACTGATGATACACTGGCTCTCACTCACACACCCCAGCACTGATGATACACTGGCTCTCACTCACACACCCCAGCACTGATGATACACTGGCTCTCACTCACACTGATGATACACTGGCTCTCACTCACACACCCCAGCACTGATGATACACTGGCTCTCACTCACACACCCCACTGAGCACTGATGATACACTGGCTCTCACTCACACACCCAGCACTGATGATACACTGGCTCTCACTCACACACCCCAGCACTGATGATACACTGGCTCTCACACACACACCCAGCACTGATGATACACTGGCTCTCACTCACACACCCCCAGCACTGATGATACACTGGCTCTCACTCACACACCCCAGCACTGATGATACACTGGCTCTCACTCACACACCCCAGCACTGATGATACACTGGCTCTCACTCACACACCCCAGCACTGATGATACACTGGCTCTCACTCACACACCCAGCACTGATGATACACTGGCTCTCCACTCACACACACCAGCACTGATGATACCCAGCACTGATGATACACTGGCTCTCACTCACACACCCCTCTCAGCACTGATGATACACTGGCTCTCACTCACACACCCAGCACTGATGATACACTGGCTCTCACTCACACACCCCAGCACTGATGATACACTGGCTCTCACTCACACACCCAGCACTGATGATACACTGCACACACACCCCAGCACTGATGATACACTGGCTCTCACTCACACACCCCAGCACTGATGATACACTGGCTCTCACTCACACACCCCAGCACTGATGATACACTGGCTCTCACTCACACACCCAGCACTGATGATACACTGGCTCTCACACACACACCCAGCACTGATGATACACTGGCTCTCACTCACACACCCCAGCACTGATGATACACTGGCTCTCACTCACACACCCAGCACTGATGATACACTGGCTCTCACTCACACACCCCAGCACTGATGATACACTGGCTCTCACTCACACACCCCAGCACTGATGATACACTGGCTCTCACTCACACACCCAGCACTGATGATACACTGGCTCTCACTCACACACCCCAGCACTGATGATACACTGGCTCTCACTCACACACCCCAGCACTGATGATACACTGGCTCTCACTCACACACCCCAGCACTGATGATACACTGGCTCTCACTCACACACCCCAGCACTGATGATACACTGGCTCTCACTCACACACCCCAGCACTGATGATACACTGGCTCTCACACACACACACCCAGCACTGATGATACACTGGCTCTCACTCACACACCCCAGCACTGATGATACACTGGCTCTCACTCACACACCCCAGCACTGATGATACACTGGCTCTCACTCACACACCCCCAGCACTGATGATACACTGGCTCTCACTCACACACCCCAGCACTGATGATACACTGGCTCTCACTCACACACCCAGCACTGATGATACACTGGCTCTCACTCACACACCCCAGCACTGATGATACACTGGCTCTCACTCACACACCCAGCACTGATGATACACTGGCTCTCACTCACACACCCAGCACTGATGATACACTGGCTCTCACTGATGATACACTGGCTCTCACACACACCCCAGCACTGATGATACACTGGCTCTCACTCACACACCCCAGCACTGATGATACACTGGCTCTCACTCACACACCCAGCACTGATGATACACTGGCTCTCACTCACACACCCAGCACTGATGATACACTGGCTCTCACTCACACACCCCAGCACTGATGATACACTGGCTCTCACTCACACACCCAGCACTGATGATACACTGGCTCTCACTCACACACCCAGCACTGATGATACACTGGCTCTCACTCACACACCCAGCACTGATGATACACTGGCTCTCACTCACACACCCACCCAGCACTGATGATACACTGGCTCTCACTCACACACCCCAGCACTGATGATACACTGGCTCTCACTCACACACCCCAGCACTGATGATACACTGGCTCTCACTCACACACCCAGCACTGATGATACACTGGCTCTCACTCACACACCCAGCACTGATGATACACTGGCTCTCACTCACACACCCAGCACTGATGATACACTGGCTCTCACACACACACACCCAGCACTGATGATACACTGGCTCTCACTCACACACCCCAGCACTGATGATACACTGGCTCTCACTCACACACCCAGCACTGATGATACACTGGCTCTCACTCACACACCCAGCACTGATGATACACCACTCACACACCCAGCACTGATGATACACTGGCTCTCACTCACACACCCCAGCACTGATGATACACTGGCTCTCACTCACACACCCCAGCACTGATGATACACTGGCTCTCACACACACACCCCAGCACTGATGATACACTGGCTCTCACTCACACACCCCCCAGCACTGATGATACACTGGCTCTCACTCACACACCCCAGCACTGATGATACACTGGCTCTCACTCACACACCCCAGCACTGATGATACACTGGCTCTCACTCACACACCCCAGCACTGATGATACACTGGCTCTCACTCACACACCCCAGCACTGATGATACACTGGCTCTCACTCACACACCCCAGCACTGATGATACACTGGCTCTCACTCACACACCCCAGCACTGATGATACACTGGCTCTCACTCACACACCCCAGCACTGATGATACACTGGCTCTCACTCACACACCCCAGCACTGATGATACACTGGCTCTCACTCACACACACACCCAGCACTGATGATACACTGGCTCTCACTCACACACCCCAGCACTGATGATACACTGGCTCTCACTCACACACCCCAGCACTGATGATACACTGGCTCTCACTCACACACCCCAGCACTGATGATACACTGGCTCTCACTCACACACCCAGCACTGATGATACACTGGCTCTCACACACACCCCAGCACTGATGATACACTGGCTCTCACTCACACACCCAGCACTGATGATACACTGGCTCTCACTCACAGCACTGATGATACACTGGCTCTCACTCACACACCCAGCACTGATGATACACTGGCTCTCACTCACACACCCAGCACTGATGATACACTGGCTCTCACTCACACACCCCAGCACTGATGATACACTGGCTCTCACTCACACACCCAGCACTGATGATACACTGGCTCTCACTCACACCCCAGCACTGATGATACACTGACTACACACCCCAGCACTGGATACACTCTCTCACTCACACACCCGCACTGATGATACACTGGCTCTCACTCACACACCCCAGCACTGATGATACACTGGCTCTCACTCACACACCCCAGCACTGATGATACACTGGCTCTCACTCACACACCCCAGCACAATGGGTCTGGGACGGTTAGCACCTTGAGCCACCCTGCCTGACAGAGCTCCCCCCACAGGTAAGAGGGAGGAGGTGTGGGTGATCGATGACCTCATCATTGACGGGAACACCCTGAAGACCCCAGCCTTCCTGACAGACAGCTTCGAGCTCGGCCCTCGAGAAGACAGCTGGCTCTTCTATCCCGGGGGCAACACCGGCCTCTACTGCCCCTACCTGAAGAGGGCGTTGTGAGTATCAAGCCTGCTGCTCTGTCTGCCTCTTCACAGGGCAGAGAAGCAGGCAGGGAGGGTGGAAGAGTGAACAGCAGCATTGCACCTTGTCTTGTATTGTGCTGTTTTGTTAAATTGTGTTATATTACACCTCATGGTGTCAGAGCTTTGTAAAGGATAGCTCCTGCCCTATATATATGTGTGTGTGTGTGCGTGTGTGTGTGTGTCACTGAGCTCCACAGCGTGGTTCTCTGCATTGGCACTGTTGTTTTTAAACACGTCCAATTTCCCTGTGTTGTCTTTCAGGATTAAATTAACTGTGGTGATCTCCGGATCACTTCCGGCAGGCTTGACGAAAACACTCTTTACACGCAGGGATTGAAAAGATGGGGCGAGGCTGCTAGAGCACTTATTAATACATCGTGTGCTCGGATTTTCAATAAGGAGACTAAAGCTGAATCTATGCATGAACATCACTGTTTGCAGACGACCACGTTTGTTTGTGTGCAGTCTCACATTTAACACACACACACACACACACACACACACACACACACACACACACACACACACACACACACACACACACACACACACACACACACACACACACACACACACACACACACACACACACACACACACACACACACATATATATATACACTCTGTATCCTCCAAAGCTGAACTGAGTCCTGAGTGGTTTTCAGGTGTTCTGTATCTGATCTGCTGGTTTTGTACAATAGGGAAGATGACTCGGCCATGGTGTTTGTGTCCAGTGAGGCAGGGGAACACTCCATCACAACCAGAGACATGGATGTGTCTGAGAACACTGTCATCCAGTTTGAGGTAAGGGTGCCAGTATTTCACATGCACGGACAACATTCGAAAGGGAACCCCAGCAGAGCATGGGCTTGTAAGGTAACAGCACAATGAAGGAATAATACATTCAAGTGTGTATTGTGATCAGTGATTGTAGATAAAACCCAACAGGCCCTGTGTTTTATCCAAAGTGCATTCAGTCACTGCCTTGTGTGATTTCCCCATGTCTCTGACTGTATTTCTGTGATCTCCCCCTCTCCTTCTCTCTCTTCCTCCCTCTTTCCCTTCAATCTCGCTCTGCCTCTCCCTCCCTCTCTCTCTCTCTCTCTCTCTTGCTCTCTCTCCCATTCCCTCTCTCCCTCTCTCTCTCCCTCCCTCTCTCTCTCCCCTCTCTCCCTCCCTCTCCCTCTCTATTCTCTCTCCCTCTCCCTCTCTCTCTCTCTCTCTCCCTCTCTCTCTCTCTCTCTCTCTCTCTCTCTCTCTCTCTCTCTCTCCTTTTCCCTCTCTCTCAGATCAACGTGGGCTGCACCTCGGATAGCTCAGCGTCAGACCCGGTTCGTCTCGAGTTCTCTCGTGATTTCGGGGCCACGTGGCACCTCCTGGTCCCCCTGTGCCATGGCGGCAGCCAGCTGAGCTCACTGTGCTCCACGGAGCATCATCCCGGCAGCATCTACTACCCAGGCACCACGCAGGGCTGGAGGAGGGAGGTCGTCCACTTCGGAAAGCTGCGGCTCTGCGGGTGAGTGTGCTGCGCCAGGGACTGGGAGGGAGGGAGGAAGAGTAAAAGGTTTGAAATCTCTCGGCTTACTCTTCATGTCATTAGCACCCTAGCCACGGCAATGCAGATCTGCACACTGCAGCTCGGTGGTCCCTCAGTTGCTTCCGGTGCTGTACGTAACAGGTTTGGTTTGCTGCTCGATCTCGGATATAAGAAAAAGGGGCTGGAGAAATTGCATCAATTATTTCCTAAATGAAAGCAATCATGCTTAAAGAGAAACTTGGTGTGGGCTTGAACTATCACAATGGGCTATGCATTGCAGCTGCAGTTAGAGCCAGGTCCCCTTGCTGTTCTGCAGGTCTGTGCGCTTCCGCTGGTACCAGGGTTTCTACACTGGGGGCACGCCGCCCGCCACCTGGGCGCTGGATAATGTGTACATCGGGCCGCAGTGCGAGGACATGTGCAGCGGACACGGGGCGTGTGTGAATGGAACCCACTGCAAGTGTGACCTGGGGTACTCCGGACCCACCTGCAAAACCAGCAGCACCGCCAACCCAGACTTCCTCACAGCAGACTTTGAAGGTAACATTGCTGTCCTCTCACTCCTCACTTCTCATGTCTCACTCCTCTTCACTCTACTGTAGGGCACCCCACCCCTCTCTCAGTCCTGGTTTTGTTGAGTTTGTGTAATCACAGCACCCCCCTGTGGTTGCCCTGCAGGCTCTCTGGACACAGGGCTCTTTGTGCTGGTGAGCGGTGGGAAGCCATCCCGGAAATGCAGCATCCTGTCGAGTGGGAACAACCTCTTCTTCAGCGAGGAGGGCTTCCGAATGCTGGTCACCACTGATCTGAACCTCTCCAATGCCAGGTAGCTAAACAGAAATCAAACTGCTGGCATGGGATTCAAATCAACCTGGACAGGTTTGTTAGATTAGTCAACACGCTTTAGACAGGTCTGACCTCCATGGCCTCCCTCCCTGCCTGTACCTGTTGACTCCAGGTCTGTCTCCTTGCCCTCCCTGTTGACTCCAGGTCTGCCTCCCTGTCCTCCCTGTTGACTCCTGGTCTGTCTCCCTGCCCTCCCTGTTGACTCCTGGTCTGTCTCCCTGCCCTCCCTGTTGACTCCAGGTCTGGCACCCTGTCCTCCCTGTTGACTTCTGGTCTGTCTCCCTGCCCTCCCTGTTGACTCCTGGTCTGTCTCCCTGCCCTCCCTGTTGACTCCTGGTCTGTCTCCCTGCCTTACCTGTTGACTCCTGGTCTGTCTCCCTGCCCTCCCTGTTGACTCCTGGTCTGTCTCCCTGCCTGTACCTGTTGACTCCTGGTCTGTCTCCCTACCCTCCCTGTTGACTCCTGGTCTGTCTCCCTGCCCTCCCTGTTGACTCCTGGTCTGTCTCCCCCCCTCTGCAGGTTCGTCCAGTTCTTCATGCGGCTGGGCTGTGGGAAGGTGGCCCCGGACCCCCGCTCTCTGCCTGTGCTGCTGCAGTTTTCGCTGGACGGGGGTCTGTCTTGGAGGCTTCTGCAGGAGTTCCTCTTCAGCAACTCCAGCAACCAGGGCCGCTTCGTGGCGCTGGAGATCCCGCTGCGGGCGCGCAGCCCCTCGACCAAACTGCGCTGGTGGCAGCCCTCTGACAACGGGCACTTCTACAGTCCCTGGGTCATCGACCAGGCAAGTCGAGGAGGGTCTGGCTGTAATAGTTGTAGGAATTTATTGCCTAGTTTAGTTTTAGTTTTAGTTTATTCACTTTGTGCCTACAGGCCAGCACAGGTACATCACCCAACATGTCCCAGCAGTTCTGTCAGTTAATGCTCCAAGTAGGTTGTCCATAACTATAAACACTCAGACGCAAGATACGTACAGTAGAAATAGCAAAAGAAGCTAGCAGCTGTCTCTCTCTAGTCTATTCAGCATCCCCTGAATCTTGTACCAGGTGTCTTGATGTATCTGTTTTATCTAGGACCAATGCAAGGGTTGTCATAAACGTCAAGACTAATAAGTGATTACGAGGTCCGTCCCGATAGAGTATTGGAGTAGCGTGTGAGGCTCGTTCTATGCAGGTCATCTTACGTAGATTGAAGTACGGTTGGATCGTAGAGAGTGAGGAGGAAAAGAGAAGTAGTAGGGGACTTCTAGAGATGAGTCTATTACAGAGATCCCTGAGAAAGTCCTCCTCTTCTCCCTCTCTCTCTCTCGACTTGATACACACGTGTTGACAGTGAACGATGATAGGGAGGAGATCTGACGTTATCTAGAGGCAGGAGAGGGGAGAGAGAGGTGTTGCCTCTCTCTCTCTCTCTCTCTCGCTTGCTCTCAGATCGTGGTGGGCGGCAGTGCCTCAGGCCTCCTTGTCCTGGAGGATGACTTCTCCCAGGCTGACCAGCGCTCCTGGCTGCTCCACCCCGGTGGGACGCGGATGCCGGTGTGCGGATCCTCTGGAGATGCCTTCGCCTTCATCGAGAAAGCCAGCACCAGATATGCCATCACCACCGACCTCACGCTGACGCAGGACTCCTTCATACAGTTCGACTTCTCAGCATCCTGCTCCGTCAGCAACTCCTGCTATGGTGAGATGGGGTGGAGAATGGGTTGGGGAAAGGAGGGAGAAGATTTCTTTATTTAATGTGACTTCACTACCACATGCGGTCATCCATCCAATGTCAGTAGCCTGCTTGGAAGCAGTGTGAATTGTATCAAAGCTCGCTGTAAAACCTGGAATGTCTCAAACTGCATTGGGGGGGTCTTCTTTCCATCCCTCCCCCTCCATGTTCCTCGAGCCACCTTGTTCTTCCCTCCTCCCCTTGTACAGTAGCCCTGTAAGTCTTGTGCCTGTGATGTTCTCCCTTGCAGCCATCGAGCTGGAGTACTCCCTGGACCTGGGTCTGACCTGGCAGCCTCTGCTGAGAGACTGCCTGCCCATCAGCCTGGACTGCCCCCGCTACCAGCTGCAGAGAGTGCTGGTGTCAGACACCTTCAACAAGTGGGGGCGCGTCACCCTGCCCATCCCTCCCTACGCCAGGTGAGCGCCTGCCAGCCTCTCCCTCCTGAGCCAACGCTCAGCCAACGCACTCAGCATGCAGTCTGTCTATGAGAGCTCAGATTTATATAAGATGGATCAGTAGCGTTAATGCAGGTGTCCTGGCTAAATCTGAAAACAGGAACTTTGCATCTACCAGTAACTGAGATGGCAAATTGAAGCGGTTTAGTTTAATTGATTCCTTTGTTTTGTGATATTTGTTTTGGGTCATTCCAAATGAAACGGGCCTCTTGTCTCTGTCTCTGATTCTTTTCATATTGCATGCAAATATACCTAGAAGAATTCAAAATATTACCTCTCAACTCTCACTGTTTTTTAAGTTACTGGTCAAGAAAGGGGGGGTAACCATGACAACGAGTATTAAGAAGGTATCTTGAATACTTTGAAAGATCTCACCTCTCAAACACACCCCCTTTTCAGTAATCATTTTCACCTGTCATCTATAACTTAAAGTAAAGAGAGTTAATATTTTGGGATTCTTCCTAAAATACTTCCTGATACCTCCATGTGCGATATCAACAGAATGTGAGCTGGTGAGGTGGTGAGATCCCACGATGTAGTTCCTGTGGTGTGGAGTGACACCAATGCTCCTGCAGTTCATGGAGTGGTGCTGGCCTTGCTTGCTCAGACCTCCCTGAGATTTGCCGTAGAGTGCAGGAGGAGTAAAGAAACTTACTGTGCCCCCCCCCCCTTGCAGGTCTCCAGCTACTCGCTTCCGCTGGTATCAGCCGGCCCCCTTCGACAAGCAGCAGACCTGGGCTCTGGACAACCTGTACATCGGAGACGGCTGCGTGGACATGTGCAGTGGGCACGGGCGCTGTGTGCAGGGCAACTGTGTGTGAGTGTCTTTCCATGTCTCTGTGTTCTCTGTCTCTAGCTGTAACTCTCAGTGGATATGTGATGAGTCAAAGGGGTTTCGGTCTGTGATTCAGCCTCCCGACAGTAGGTGGCATCAAACCAACTCGGGACTTCCCTTACCAAGATCTCGTGACCATGGCAAAAGTCATCTTTTTGAGGGGCGGCACCTTGGTGAGGGGCGGAAGTACGAGTATGTAACTTCCAGCCACTGGAGTCAAGTGAAGGATAAGGACACGTGTCGGTTGGGGATTGGTGTTCCACTGACTACAGAGGCGGGACATTACATACTAAAGGGAACGTACTACTGTGTTCGGGGTTGGTCCGAAAGAAAAAGTAGGAGGAGTCACGGGTGAAGGGAGATACTGGTTTTGTGCAGCGGGTTTTTTTTGAAATACTAACATTTCTTTTGTCTTTTTTTTGTTTATGTATGTCACCACGAAGACAAATTAAAGACGAGTCATCAGTTTGTTTTGGATTTCACCCCTGCACTCCTTCCCTCACACCATTTTGTTTTCTTTTTGTTATTTAATCCTTTTGTTGTGTATAGATAATAAAAATAAATTATTTTATTTCTGTACACATAAATTACTGTCTGGACATTCCATTTAATACACTCTCGCCTCACACGTGGTGTCAGAAGTGAAAATGGATCCAGCTACAGTTTTGACAATGTTTAGGGAGCAGGAGGAGAAGCGAGAGGAGAGAGAGACACGGCACCTGGAACAGCTCGCCCAGTTCTTGGGACAGCTGGTAGAAAAACTATCAATATCAACATCAGAGAGAGCGGTTGCCCGGATGTTTGCAGCTCAGCCTAATCTTCAGAAGATGACCTCGGAAGATGATCCCGAGGCTTTCTTGATTACGTTTGAGAGAGTGGCAGAGGCTGCAGAGTGGCCTAGGGAACACTGGGCCATGAAATTGGCACCCTGCCTGACAGGGGAAGCTCAGGCAGCGTATCGAGCCCTGACGGCCACGAATGCAGGGGACTATGTTAAAGTTAAAGAAGCCATTCTCTCACGCCTCGGGATCACGGAGGAAACATACCGGCGCCGTTTTCGGGAATACCAGCTGTCCAAGGGGATGCGGCCCCGGGTTGCGGGACAATATCTTTTAGATCAGTGCACCCGGTGGCTGCGGCCAGAAGAACATACACCCCAAGAACTGGTGCAGAAAATAGTTATAGAACAGTTTGCGTCTATACTACCGCCAGGGAATCGAGAGTGGATTAAGAGGAATAGACCTACCACTCTCGAGGATGCCCTCCTCCTGGCGGAGGCCTACGAAGACGCAAACGAAGGTGCCGGGTCAGACCCCACTCCTGCCCCTAAACTAACTCGGACCAACCAACCAATGAAGCCCAGAGGGGGTAACCGGACCTTCAGACCATGGAGGTCGAGGTTAGCCCCATCCTGGGCGAGAGAGAATCCCCCTAACCTGCCGGTCGCGGACTCGCAGGACAGATTAACTCCGTTGATGCCTCCTAACCAAGTGTGCTACCAATGTAATGAGCCTGGACACATTGCCAGGAATTGTCCAGTAATAAAGGTGGACCTGGCGACAAGATCCTGGTCAGCAGTAACAGGTAGGAACACTGGGGAATGTCGGGAGGGCCCTTATCAGTTAAGAGTACAGGTCGGGGGAAAGAGTACTTACGCATTTGCGGACTCTGGGTGTGCACAAACATTGATTCGGCAAGCTCTCTTGGATGGGGTAGCCTGGGAGCCACAGGGTAAAGTGGCTATCTCCTGTATTCATGGAGAAACTCGGGTTTATCCCACCACTAAAGTTAGACTTATTGTAGGTGATTATTCAGCTTGCGTTAAAGTGGCTGTAGCGCAATGTTTACCATACCCTGTTCTCCTGGGAAGAGACTGGCCGTTTTTTGATCGTATTTTAGGTCGGGAAATGGTCTTAGTTTCTACCAGGGGACAATTAAAGCAACAGGAGAAAACAATTGGCGAGATTTTTCCGTTGCAATCCGACCTGTTTAACCCTAAAATCCGCCCAAGAAAAACAAAAAGAGAGCGTCGGGTGGAAAAATATGAGGGAACTCTGAGACGACAAGGGGAGGGGTCTGACACAAAAGTAAACCAATCGCTTAAACGGCAAGGAAAGGGAGTAGGTATTCAGTGTAACCGGGGCTGCGAGGTTACTGAGGTGGAAGGTCATGTAATAAAAGACACTCCTCTCTGTGTACCTAACCATTGGGACCGAGATATTGACTTGGGATATGAACAACAAAATGATCCCACGTTACAGTATGCTTGGAAACGGGTTAGATATATCGAGGGGAAGGATATGCAGGAAGGACAACCGGTGGTATTTCCGCATTTTTCTGTATCTGGGCACTTATTATATAGAATAACCCGGGCTCCCGGGACGGGACAGCTCGTAAAACAGTTATTGGTTCCTAGGCCTTTTCAGTCAGAAGTCATGAGATTGGCGCATGACATTCCATTTTCAGGTCATTTGGGAACTGAAAAGACTCAGGAACGAATTCTGGCCCGGTTTTTTTGGCCTGGGGTTTATGGTCTTGTGCGGAAGTATGTATCGGAGTGTCCTGAATGTCAATTAGCTGCCCCTAAGTCAGTTCGCCCCGCACCTCTGGTTCCACTTCCAATTATTGGGGTTCCGTTTGAAAGGATTGGTGTAGATTTAGTAGGCCCTCTGGAGGGAACAGAGTCAGGATATCGGTATATTTTAGTAGTAGTGGACTACGCAACGAGATATCCAGAAGCTGTTCCCTTACGCTCTATGAATGCAATAGCTGTAGCGAATGAATTGGTAAAAATATTCTCTAGGGTGGGAATCCCGAAAGAAATTCTCACTGATCAGGGCACTAATTTTATGTCAGACTGTATTCAGCAACTATATAAATTATTGAAAATTCGTTCAATTAGAACCTCAGTTTTTCATCCACAAACGGATGGGCTTGTTGAACGATTTAATCAGACTTTGAAAAATATGTTGCGCCGCTTTGTAGATCAAGAAAAACGCAATTGGGCTAAACTGCTTCCCTACTTGCTCTTTGCAGTTCGCGAGGTACCACAATCCTCAACGGGGTTTTCCCCGTTTGAGCTCTTGTACGGTCGGCAGCCGCGGGGTATCTTGGATCTCATAAGAGAAGGCTGGGAAGAACAGTCAAAGGAGTCTAAAAATGTAGTAAAATACGTGTTGCAGTTACGCGATCGCTTAGAATTAGTCGGTCGATTGGCACATGACAATCTCAAAGCGGCACAGCAGAAGCAGCAACAAAGCTACAATAAAAATGCAAGAATTCGGAACTTTCGACCTGGAGATAAAGTGTTGTTATTGTTGCCCTCATCGGAATCTAAGTTGTTTGCTAAATGGCAGGGTCCCTTTCAGGTTATTCGAGCAATTGGTAAAGTCAATTATGAGATCCGACAGCCTGGGCGTCGGAAAGAAAGTCAAATTTATCATGTTAATCTCCTGAAACCGTGGAAAGAACGGGAAGTCCATTTTATATCTCCTGTACAGGAGGGAGAGGATTTTGGACCCTCAATTGAGTCAGAGTCAGCAATTGAGGTCCCGATGGGGGAACAATTAACTCCTGATCAGCGTGAAGAGGTAAGCAATCTAATTAAAATGTTCAGTGATGTGTTTTCTAACGTGCCTGGAAGAACGCATTTGATCGAACATGCTATTATCACTCCGCCAGGTCTAAGAGTTAGACAGAGACCGTATCGCATTCCAGAGAGTCGGAGAGATTCTGTTCGAAGGGAGGTGGAGTGTATGTTGAAACTTGGGGTAATTGAACCTTCCCGAAGTGAGTGGTGTAGCCCAATAGTACCAATAGACAAGCCAGATGGGTCACTACGATTATGTATCGATTTTAGGAGGGTGAATGCTATCTCCAAGTTTGATGCATATCCCATGCCTCGAGTAGATGAACTCTTAGACAAACTGGGGCAAGCTCGGTTTATTTCAACTCTGGATCTGACGAAAGGATATTGGCAAATTCCATTAACGAAAGCCTCTCGTGAGAAAACGGCATTTTCAACCCCAGAGGGTCTTTTTCAATTTTGTACTATGCCGTTCGGACTTCATGGAGCGCCTGCTACTTTTCAGAGACTAATGGACAGGGTTTTACAACCTCATCGAGAGTATGCAGCTGCGTATATCGATGATGTAGTCATTTATAGTTCTTCCTGGAGAGAACATTTGACTAGATTAGAAGCCGTCTTACAGTCTCTGAGGAGGGCGGGGCTCACAGCGAACATGGCAAAGTGCGCTATTGGAAAAGAAGAAACTAAATATTTAGGTTTCATAATGGGTAAGGGTAGAGTGAAACCGTTGGTTTCAAAAGTCCAGGCTTTGTTGGATTCACCGGTACCTACCACGAAAACCCAGGTGAGATCACTGTTAGGGTTGGCTGGTTATTACCGCCGCTTTATTCCACACTTTTCCACTATAGCCGCCCCTCTCACTGATCTCACTAAAAAGAACGCTCCAAATAAAATTAAGTGGAGTGCAGAGTGTCAGACAGCCTTTGAATCTATTAAAACTAATTTGAGTCAGGCCCCAGCATTAATAAGCCCGGATTTCAGCCGAGAGTTCGTCCTGCAGACAGATGCATCGCAGACTGGTCTGGGGGCGGTTCTGT
This sequence comes from Polyodon spathula, assembly GCF_017654505.1. Taxonomy (NCBI): domain Eukaryota; kingdom Metazoa; phylum Chordata; class Actinopteri; order Acipenseriformes; family Polyodontidae; genus Polyodon; species Polyodon spathula. Next base: position 50,656,523 of record NC_054541.1, on the reverse strand, counting down.
CCCAGGAGAGAGATGGTATAGAACACCCGATACTATACATCAGTCGGAAGTTACTGCCCAGAGAACAGAGGTATTCGGTAGTGGAGAAAGAATGCCTGGCAGTGAAATGGGCAGTGGAATCTTTAAAATACTATCTTCTGGGACGACCCTTTGTACTCATCACAGATCACGCTTCTTTAAAGTGGTTAGACACGATGAAGGATTCAAACGCTAGGATTACGCGGTGGTACCTGGCGCTCCAACCCTTCGCCTTTCAAATAAGGTATCGTGCGGGTAAGTTACATCAAAATGCTGATTTTTTTTCCCGGGAGGGAGGTAAAAGGGAAGGGTTAGAGGTTTCCGAGTGTTCCTTCGGCTCCACTCTGAGGGGTGGGATATGTGATGAGTCAAAGGGGTTTCGGTCTGTGATTCAGCCTCCCGACAGTAGGTGGCATCAAACCAACTCGGGACTTCCCTTACCAAGATCTCGTGACCATGGCAAAAGTCATCTTTTTGAGGGGCGGCACCTTGGTGAGGGGCGGAAGTACGAGTATGTAAATTCCAGCCACTGGAGTCAAGTGAAGGAGAAGGACACGTGTCGGTTGGGGATTGGTGTTCCACTGACTACAGAGGCGGGACATTACATACTAAAGGGAACGTACTACTGTGTTCGGGGTTGGTCCGAAAGTAAAATAGGAGGAGTAACGGGTGGAGGGAGATACTGGTTTTGTGCAGCGGGTTTTTTTTTTTTGAAATACTAACATTTCTTTTGTCTTTTTTTTTGTTTATGGTCACGACGAAGACAAATTAAAGACGTGTCATCAGTTTGTTTTGGATTTCACCCCTGCACTCCTTCCCTCACACCATTTTGTTTTCTTTTGTTATTTAATCCTTTTTGTTGTGTATAGAAAATAAAAATAAATTATTTTATTTCTGTACACATAAATTACTGTCTGGACATTCCATTTAATACACTCTCGCCTCACAGGATTGCTCTGTGTTCTGTGTCTCTAGCTGTGACTCTCAGTGGATTGCTCTGTGTTCTGTGTCTCTAGCTGTGACTCTCAGTGGATTGCTCTGTGTTCTGTGTCTCTAGCTGTGACTCTCAGTGGATTGCTCTGTGTTCTCTGTCTAGCTGTGACTCTCAGCTCTGTGTTCTCTGTCTCTACTGTGACTCAGTGGATTGCTCTGTGTTCTCTCTAGCTGTGACTCTCAGTGGATTGCTCTGTGTTCTGTGTCTCTAGCTGTGACTCTCAGTGGATTGCTCTGTGTTCTCTCTAGCTGTGACTCTCAGTGGATTGCTCTGTGTTCTGTGTCTCTAGCTGTGACTCTCAGTGGATTGCTCTGTGTTCTGTGTCTCTAGCTGTGACTCTCAGTGGATTGCTCTGTGTTCTCTGTCTCTAGCTGTGACTCTCAGTGGATTGCTCTGTGTTCTCTCTAGCTGTGACTCTCAGTGGATTGCTCTGTGTTCTGTGTCTCTAGCTGTGACTCTCAGTGGATTGCTCTGTGTTCTGTGTCTCTAGCTGTGACTCTCAGTGGATTGCTCTGTGTTCTCTCTAGCTGTGACTCTCAGTGGATTGCTCTGTGTTCTGTGTCTCTAGCTGTGACTCTCAGTGGATTGCTCTGTGTTCTCTCTAGCTGTGACTCTCAGTGGATTGCTCTGTGTTCTCTCTAGCTGTGACTCTCAGTGGATTGCTCTGTGTTCTGTGTCTCTAGCTGTGACTCTCAGTGGATTGCTCTGTGTTCTCTCTAGCTGTGACTCTCAGTGGATTGCTCTGTGTTCTCTCTAGCTGTGACTCTCAGTGGATTGCTCTGTGTTCTGTGTCTCTAGCTGTGACTCTCAGTGGATTGCTCTGTGTTCTGTGTCTCTAGCTGTGACTCTCAGTGGATTGCTCTGTGTTCTCTGTCTAGCTGTGACTCTCAGTGGATTGCTCTGTGTTCTGTGTCTCTAGCTGTGACTCTCAGTGGATTGCTCTGTGTTCTGTGTCTCTAGCTGTGACTCTCAGTGGATTGCTCTGTGTTCTGTGTCTCTAGCTGTGACTCTCAGTGGATTGCTCTGTGTTCTGTGTCTCTAGCTGTGACTCTCAGTGGATTGCTCTGTGTTCTCTCTAACTGTGACTCTCAGTGGATTGCTCTGTGTTCTCTCTAGCTGTGACTCTCAGTGGATTGCTCTGTGTTCTGTGTCTCTAGCTGTGACTCTCAGTGGATTGCTCTGTGTTCTGTGTCTAGCTGTGACTCTCAGTGGATTGCTCTGTGTTCTGTGTCTCTAGCTGTGACTCTCAGTGGATTGCTCTGTGTTCTCTCTAGCTGTGACTCTCAGTGGATTGCTCTGTGTTCTGTGTCTCTAGCTGTGACTCTCAGTGGATTGCTCTGTGTTCTGTGTCTCTAGCTGTGACTCTCAGTGGATTGCTCTGTGTTCTCTCTAGCTGTGACTCTCAGTGGATTGCTCTGTGTTCTCTCTAGCTGTGACTCTCAGTGGATTGCTCTGTGTTCTGTGTCTCTAGCTGTGACTCTCAGTGGATTGCTCTGTGTTCTCTCTAGCTGTGACTCTCAGTGGATTGCTCTGTGTTCTCTCTAGCTGTGACTCTCAGTGGATTGCTCTGTGTTCTGTGTCTCTAGCTGTGACTCTCAGTGGATTGCTCTGTGTTCTGTGTCTCTAGCTGTGACTCTCAGTGGATTGCTCTGTGTTCTCTCTAGCTGTGACTCTCAGTGGATTGCTCTGTGTTCTCTCTAGCTGTGACTCTCAGTGGATTGCTCTGTGTTCTCTCTAGCTGTGACTCTCAGTGGATTGCTCTGTGTTCTCTCTAGCTGTGACTCTCAGTGGATTGCTCTGTGTTCTCTGTCTAGCTGTGACTCTCAGTGGATTGCTCTGTGTTCTGTGTCTCTAGCTGTGACTCTCAGTGGATTGCTCTGTGTTCTGTGTCTCTAGCTGTGACTCTCAGTGGATTGCTCTGTGTTCTCTCTAGCTGTGACTCTCAGTGGATTGCTCTGTGTTCTGTGTCTCTAGCTGTGACTCTCAGTGGATTGCTCTGTGTTCTGTGTCTCTAGCTGTGACTCTCAGTGGATTGCTCTGTGTTCTGTGTCTCTAGCTGTGACTCTCAGTGGGTTGGTCTGTGTTCTCTCTAGCTGTGACTCTCAGTGGATTGCTCTGTGTTCTGTGTCTCTAGCTGTGACTCTCAGTGGATTGCTCTGTGTTCTGTGTCTCTAGCTGTGACTCTCAGTGGATTGCTCTGTGTTCTCTGTCTCTAGCTGTGACTCTCAGTGGATTGCTCTGTGTTCTCTCTAGCTGTGACTCTCAGTGGATTGCTCTGTGTTCTCTCTAGCTGTGACTCTCAGTGGATTGCTCTGTGTTCTCTGTCTCTAGCTGTGACTCTCAGTGGATTGCTCTGTGTTCTCTCTAGCTGTGACTCTCAGTGGATTGCTCTGTGTTCTGTGTCTCTAGCTGTGACTCTCAGTGGATTGCTCTGTGTTCTGTGTCTCTAGCTGTGACTCTCAGTGGGAGGGTCTGTACTGTGATGAGCCTGAGGGATCCCTGCCCACCCAGCTGAAGGACAACTTCAACCGAGCCCCCTCCGCGCACAACTGGCTGCTGCTCCACGGGGGCAAGCTGAGCGGGGTGTGTGGAGCCGTCGCCTCTGGAACTGCACTGCACTTCAGCGGGGTGAGTCACAGAAACTGCTTCTGTGAAAATTTTCACTTAAACAACACTGCCACTATCAGAATGGAGGTGCAGTGTCTCCGGTGCTGCAGCCTGTCTATAACGCTCCTCTCAGAATGGAGGTGCAGTGTCTCCGGTGCTGCAGCCTGTCTATAACGCTCCTCTCAGAATGGAGGTGCAGTGTCTCCGGTGCTGCAGCCTGTCTGTAACGCTCCTCTCAGAATGGAGGTGCAGTGTCTCCGGTGCTGCAGCCTGTCTGGAACGCTCCTCTCAGAATGGAGGTGCAGTGTCTCCGGTGCTGCAGCCTGTCTGGAACGCCCTTCTCAGAATGGAGGTGCAGTGTCTCCGGTGCTGCAGCCTGTCTGGAACGCTCCTCTCAGAATGGAGGTGCAGTGTCTCCGGTGCTGCAGCCTGTCTGGAACGCTCCTCTCAGAATGGAGGTGCAGTGTCTCCGGTGCTGCAGCCTGTCTGGAACGCTCCTCTCAGAATGGAGGTGCAGTGTCTCCGGTGCTGCAGCCTGTCTATAACGCTCCTCTCAGAATGGAGGTGCAGTGTCTCCGGTGCTGCAGCCTGTCTGGAACGCTCCTCTCAGAATGGAGGTGCAGTGTCTCCGGTGCTGCAGCCTGTCTGGAACGCTCCTCTCAGAATGGAGGTGCAGTGTCTCCGGTGCTGCAGCCTGTCTGTAACGCTCCTCTCAGAATGGAGGTGCAGTGTCTCCGGTGCTGCAGCCTGTCTATAACGCTCCTCTCAGAATGGAGGTGCAGTGTCTCCGGTGCTGCAGCCTGTCTATAACGCTCCTCTCAGAATGGAGGTGCAGTGTCTCCGGTGCTGCAGCCTGTCTGGAACGCTCCTCTCAGAATGGAGGTGCAGTGTCTCCGGTGCTGCAGCCTGTCTATAACGCTCCTCTCAGAATGGAGGTGCAGTGTCTCCGGTGCTGCAGCCTGTCTGGAACGCTCCTCTCAGAATGGAGGTGCAGTGTCTCCGGTGCTGCAGCCTGTCTGGAACGCTCCTCTCAGAATGGAGGTGCAGTGTCTCCGGTGCTGCAGCCTGTCTATAACGCTCCTCTCAGAATGGAGGTGCAGTGTCTCCGGTGCTGCAGCCTGTCTGTAACGCTCCTCTCAGAATGGAGGTGCAGTGTCTCCGGTGCTGCAGCCTGTCTGGAACGCTCCTCTCAGAATGGAGGTGCAGTGTCTCCGGTGCTGCAGCCTGTCTGGAACGCTCCTCTCAGAATGGAGGTGCAGTGTCTCCGGTGCTGCAGCCTGTCTGGAACGCTCCTCTCAGAATGGAGGTGCAGTGTCTCCGGTGCTGCAGCCTGTCTGGAACGCTCCTCTCAGAATGGAGGTGCAGTGTCTCCGGTGCTGCAGCCTGTCTGTAACGCTCCTCTCAGAATGGAGGTGCAGTGTCTCCGGTGCTGCAGCCTGTCTGGAACGCTCCTCTCAGAATGGAGGTGCAGTGTCTCCGGTGCTGCAGCCTGTCTGGAACGCTCCTCTCAGAATGGAGGTGCAGTGTCTCCGGTGCTGCAGCCTGTCTGGAACGCTCCTCTCAGAATGGAGGTGCAGTGTCTCCGGTGCTGCAGCCTGTCTGTAACGCTCCTCTCAGAATGGAGGTGCAGTGTCTCCGGTGCTGCAGCCTGTCTGTCCGGTGCTGCAGCCTGTCTGGAACGCTCCTCTCAGAATGGAGGTGCAGTGTCTCCGGTGCTGCAGCCTGTCTGGAACGCTCCTCTCAGAATGGAGGTGCAGTGTCTCCGGTGCTGCAGCCTGTCTGTAACGCTCCTCTCAGAATGGAGGTGCAGTGTCTCCGGTGCTGCAGCCTGTCTGGAACGCTCCTCTCAGAATGGAGGTGCAGTGTCTCCGGTGCTGCAGCCTGTCTGGAACGCTCCTCTCAGAATGGAGGTGCAGTGTCTCCGGTGCTGCAGCCTGTCTGTAACGCTCCTCTCAGAATGGAGGTGCAGTGTCTCCGGTGCTGCAGCCTGTCTGTAACGCTCCTCTCAGAATGGAGGTGCAGTGTCTCCGGTGCTGCAGCCTGTCTGGAACGCTCCTCTCAGAATGGAGGTGCAGTGTCTCCGGTGCTGCAGCCTGTCTGGAACGCTCCTCTCAGAATGGAGGTGCAGTGTCTCCGGTGCTGCAGCCTGTCTGTAACGCTCCTCTCAGAATGGAGGTGCAGTGTCTCCGGTGCTGCAGCCTGTCTGGAACGCTCCTCTCAGAATGGAGGTGCAGTGTCTCCGGTGCTGCAGCCTGTCTGGAACGCTCCTCTCAGAATGGAGGTGCAGTGTCTCCGGTGCTGCAGCCTGTCTATAACGCTCCTCTCAGAATGGAGGTGCAGTGTCTCCGGTGCTGCAGCCTGTCTGGAACGCTCCTCTCAGAATGGAGGTGCAGTGTCTCCGGTGCTGCAGCCTGTCTGGAACGCTCCTCTCAGAATGGAGGTGCAGTGTCTCCGGTGCTGCAGCCTGTCTATAACGCTCCTCTCAGAATGGAGGTGCAGTGTCTCCGGTGCTGCAGCCTGTCTGTAACGCTCCTCTCAGAATGGAGGTGCAGTGTCTCCGGTGCTGCAGCCTGTCTGGAACGCTCCTCTCAGAATGGAGGTGCAGTGTCTCCGGTGCTGCAGCCTGTCTGGAACGCTCCTCTCAGAATGGAGGTGCAGTGTCTCCGGTGCTGCAGCCTGCAGCCTGTCTGTAACGCTCCTCTCAGAATGGAGGTGCAGTGTCTCCGGTGCTGCAGCCTGTCTGGAACGCTCCTCTCAGAATGGAGGTGCAGTGTCTCCGGTGCTGCAGCCTGTCTGGAACGCTCCTCTCAGAATGGAGGTGCAGTGTCTCCGGTGCTGCAGCCTGTCTGTAACGCTCCTCTCAGAATGGAGGTGCAGTGTCTCCGGTGCTGCAGCCTGTCTATAACGCTCCTCTCAGAATGGAGGTGCAGTGTCTCCGGTGCTGCAGCCTGTCTGGAACGCTCCTCTCAGAATGGAGGTGCAGTGTCTCCGGTGCTGCAGCCTGTCTGGAACGCTCCTCTCAGAATGGAGGTGCAGTGTCTCCGGTGCTGCAGCCTGTCTGTAACGCTCCTCTCAGAATGGAGGTGCAGTGTCTCCGGTGCTGCAGCCTGTCTATAACGCTCCTCTCAGAATGGAGGTGCAGTGTCTCCGGTGCTGCAGCCTGTCTGGAACGCTCCTCTCAGAATGGAGGTGCAGTGTCTCCGGTGCTGCAGCCTGTCTGTAACGCTCCTCTCAGAATGGAGGTGCAGTGTCTCCGGTGCTGCAGCCTGTCTGTAACGCTCCTCTCAGAATGGAGGTGCAGTGTCTCCGGTGCTGCAGCCTGTCTGGAACGCTCCTCTCAGAATGGAGGTGCAGTGTCTCCGGTGCTGCAGCCTGTCTGGAACGCTCCTCTCAGAATGGAGGTGCAGTGTCTCCGGTGCTGCAGCCTGTCTGGAACGCTCCTCTCAGAATGGAGGTGCAGTGTCTCCGGTGCTGCAGCCTGTCTGGAACGCTCCTCTCAGAATGGAGGTGCAGTGTCTCCGGTGCTGCAGCCTGTCTGGAACGCTCCTCTCAGAATGGAGGTGCAGTGTCTCCGGTGCTGCAGCCTGTCTGGAACGCTCCTCTCAGAATGGAGGTGCAGTGTCTCCGGTGCTGCAGCCTGTCTGTAACGCTCCTCTCAGAATGGAGGTGCAGTGTCTCCGGTGCTGCAGCCTGTCTGGAACGCTCCTCTCAGAATGGAGGTGCAGTGTCTCCGGTGCTGCAGCCTGTCTGGAACGCTCCTCTCAGAATGGAGGTGCAGTGTCTCCGGTGCTGCAGCCTGTCTGGAACGCTCCTCTCAGAATGGAGGTGCAGTGTCTCCGGTGCTGCAGCCTGTCTGGAACGCTCCTCTCAGAATGGAGGTGCAGTGTCTCCGGTGCTGCAGCCTGTCTATAACGCTCCTCTCAGAATGGAGGTGCAGTGTCTCCGGTGCTGCAGCCTGTCTGGAACGCTCCTCTCAGAATGGAGGTGCAGTGTCTCCGGTGCTGCAGCCTGTCTGGAACGCTCCTCTCAGAATGGAGGTGCAGTGTCTCCGGTGCTGCAGCCTGTCTGGAACGCTCCTCTCAGAATGGAGGTGCAGTGTCTCCGGTGCTGCAGCCTGTCTGGAACGCTCCTCTCAGAATGGAGGTGCAGTGTCTCCGGTGCTGCAGCCTGTCTGGAACGCTCCTCTCAGAATGGAGGTGCAGTGTCTCCGGTGCTGCAGCCTGTCTGGAACGCTCCTCTCAGAATGAAGGTGCAGTGTCTCCGGTGCTGCAGCCTGTCTGGAACGCTCCTCTCAGAATGGAGGTGCAGTGTCTCCGGTGCTGCAGCCTGTCTGTAACGCTCCTCTCAGAATGGAGGTGCAGTGTCTCCGGTGATGCAGCCTGTCTGTAACGCTCCTCTCCCTGTGTGCATTCTGGCAGGGCTGCAGCAGGCAGCTCGTGACGGTGGATCTGAACCTAACCAGCGCGGAGTTCATCCAGTTCTACTTCATGTATGGCTGCCTGATCCCTCCTAGCCAGCGCAACCAGGGCGTGCTGCTGGAGTTCAGCGTCAACGGAGGCGTCACTTGGACCCTGCTCACTGAGATCTTCTACGACCAGTACAACAAGCCGGGGTAAGGCTGCTTTGATATCCTGTAAGCAAGAGAGACGTGCATAAGTGTGCACTAACATTGTGCACTAACATTGCTCATAGAGTTTATTATAAGTCACGCCCCCACTGGAAACCATCAGCAACAACTACACCTTTAACATCACTGAGAGTGTAGATCTTAGCATGTCCAGGACAAAGAATTCGAAATGTTAAACCACAACAGGGTCTATAAAAACAGATTAAGAAAGTAAATATCGGTTTAGTCACTATAGTAGCTTACAGTATTTTTTAGAAGTGTTCGGTGGCTACCTGTAATCAAGTTGAGAGATTATCTTGCAGTCTTTGCACGACAGTCTGTGTAGATTTCCTATTCTTAACTTCAAAGGGGCATGGATGGATATGAATACTCTGCATTTATGTGTTCGTAATGTTTCAGTATTATGGAGACATGCCCTACATCTCCATAAAGTAGCTTTTGTAGGGATGCTTTTGTAAGGTAATCACTGTAGACACGCCCACACACAGCCCCACACATGGTCTTGCAGTGACTCTGTGAAGCCCTGCATTTTCCCCTGCGCTGTCCCTGGTGCGTTGTGTTTATCACAGCTCATCACGGCTCCATTGCGCTGTACTACTTTGTGCCTCACCAGTTTTCTCAACGTGCTGCTGCCCCCTGCTGCTCGGGAGGAGGGAGTGCGGGTGCGCTGGTGGCAGCCCAAACATGACGGGGTGGACCAGAACGACTGGGCGCTGGACAACGTGCTGATCGGAGGCTCGGCAACCGAGAGGACTGGCATCATGGACACCTTCAGCGGAGCTGCACTGCCCCAGCATGAGAGGGCACCCGCTGACTCTGCACCCACTGGCAGGATCTTACAGGAGTCCCGGGCAGAGGAGAGGGGCACAGGTGAGGGAGTGGGCACAGTGGAGAGGGCACAGGTGACAGAGGAAGAGTGAGGAAGGGCAGACTGAGTAGGGCACAGGTGAGAGGGCACAGGTGAGAGGGCACAGGTGAGAGAGGAAGAGTGAGGAAGGGTACAGGGGAGAGGGTACAGGTGAGAGAGGAAGAGTGAGGAAGGGTACAGGGAAAAGGCACAGGTGAGAGAGGAAGAGTGAGGAAGGGCAGACTGAGTGGGGCACAGGGGAGAGGGCACAGGTGAGAGAGGAAGAGTGAGGAAGGGCACACAGAGTGGGGCACAGGTGAGAGGGCACAGGTGAGAGAGGAAGAGTGAGGAAGGGCAGACGGAGTGGGGCACAGGTGAGAGGGCACAGGTGAGAGAGGAAGAGTGAGGAAGGGCAGACAGAGTGGGGCACAGGTGAGAGGGCACAGGTGAGAGGGCACAGGTGAGAGGGAACAGAGTGAGGAGAGGGTACAGGGGAGAGGGTACAGGTGAGAGAGGAAGAGTGAGGAAGGGTACAGGGGAGAGGGCACAGGTGAGAGAGGAAGAGTGAGGAAGGGCAGACTGAGTGGGGCACAGGGGAGAGGGCACAGGTGAGAGAGGAAGAGTGAGGAAGGGCACACAGAGTGGGGCACAGGTGAGAGGGCACAGGTGAGAGAGGAAGAGTGAGGAAGGGCAGACGGAGTGGGGCACAGGTGAGAGGGCACAGGTGAGAGAGGAAGAGTGAGGAAGGGCAGACTGAGTAGGGCACAGGTGAGAGGGCACAGGTGAGAGGGCACAGGTGAGAGAGGAAGAGTGAGGAAGGGTACAGGGGAGAGGGTACAGGTGAGAGAGGAAGAGTGAGGAAGGGTACAGGGAAAAGGCACAGGTGAGAGAGGAAGAGTGAGGAAGGGCAGACTGAGTGGGGCACAGGGGAGAGGGCACAGGTGAGAGAGGAAGAGTGAGGAAGGGCACACAGAGTGGGGCACAGGTGAGAGGGCACAGGTGAGAGAGGAAGAGTGAGGAAGGGCAGACGGAGTGGGGCACAGGTGAGAGGGCACAGGTGAGAGAGGAAGAGTGAGGAAGGGCAGACAGAGTGGGGCACAGGTGAGAGAGGAAAAGTGAAGAAGGGCAGACGGCGTGGGACATAGGGGAGAGGGCACAGGGGAGAGGGAGAGTGGAGGAATGTGACATAGGTGAGAGGGCGAGGAATAAATCAGGTGGCTGGTCAGATGGATGTTTTGATACTTTGCACGTGAGTAATTTTTCTGTATAAGGTGTGGTTTGGGTGTGATTGTTGTCTCCTCATTCTCAGTGAGTGAGCATTGGATGTTCCATGATGACTGCCTGGTGGAGCGGTTCTGCGACTCCCCCGATGGCGTGATGGTGTGCGGGAGCCACGACGGGCGTGAGGTGTACGCTGTGACCCGCGACCTCACCCCAACCCAGGGCTGGATCATGCAGTTCAAGGTCAGTGCCTCTCTCCAGACTTCTTGACAGACAGCCAACAACTCAAGAGCTAAAACAGTCTTTTAACTGTCAGTAGCACACCTGCCTTCTTGCAAGTCCCTTTTTTCAGTATTTCAGATTCCATTGACTTCACAAGAAAAATATCAACCTATCGAAAAACAATTCACTAAACTTTTGGTAGGGTAATGATAGGCAAGATGCTTTTGAAGGCTTGGATAATTAATTGTAGACTAAAAATGGACAGCACAGAAGAGTATGAGTCAGAACCTTGGTCTGAGTGTAGGAGATTTGCTAAGAGTGAATGCAAACTCTTTGTTCTTCAGATTTCGGTGGGCTGTCGGAGCACAGAGAAGGCATCTCAGAGCCAGGTGCATGTCCAGTACTCGGTGGATTTCGGGGTGAGCTGGCAGTACCTGGTGCCCCAGTGCCTCCCGGCAGACCCGCAGTGCTCCGGACAGATCTCCCAGCCCTCCGTTTTCTTCCCTGCTCTAGGGTGGAAACGAGTCATCTACCCATTACCTGGACAGCTCACTGGCAAGTAAGTGACTGCAGATTCCTTCAACACCCCTTCACATTGCATCCACCACCCCTTCACATTGCATCCTCCACCCCTTCACATTGCATCCTTCACCCCTTCACAGTGCATACCCCTTCACATTGCATCCTCCACCCCTTCATATTGCAACCTCCACCCCTTCACATTGCATCCTCCACCCCTTCACATTGCATCCACCACCCCTTCACATTGCATCCTCCACCCCTTCACATTGCATCCACCACCCCTTCACATTGCATCCTCCACCCCTTCACATTGCATCCTCCACCCCTTCACATTGCATCCTCCACCCCTTCACATTGCATCCTCCACCCCTTCACATTGCATCCTCCACCCCTTCACATTGCATCCTCCACCCCTTCACATTGCATCCTCCACCCCTTCACATTGCATCCTCCAGCCCTTCACTTCACGTTGCACATTGCATCCTCCACCCCTTCACATTGCATACACCACCCCTTCACATTGCATCCTCGAGCCCTTCACATTGCATCCTCCACCCCTTCACATTGCATCCTCCACCCCTTCACATTGCATCCTCCACCCCTTCACACTGCATCCTCCACCCCTTCACACCATCCTCCACCCCTTCACATTGCATCCACCACCCCTTCACATTGCATCCACCACCCCTTCACATTGCATCCACCACCCCTTCACATTGCATCCTCCACCCCTTCACATTGCATCCTCCACCCCTTCACATTGCATCCATTGCCACCCCTTCACATTGCATCCACCACCCCTTCACATTGCATCCTCCACCCCTTCACATTGCATCCTCCACCCCTTCACATTGCATCCACCACCCATCCTCCACCCCTTCACATTGCATCCTCCACCCCTTCACATTGCATACACCACCCCTTCACATTGCATCCTCGACCCCTTCACATTGCATCCTCCACCCCTTCACATTGCATCCTCCACCCCTTCACATTGCATCCTCGACCCCTTCACATTGCATCCTCCACCCCTTCACATTGCATCCTCCACCCCTTCACACTGCATCCTCCACCCCTTCACACTGCATCCACCACCCCTTCACTTTGCATCCACCACCCCTTCACATTGCATCCACCACCCCTTCACATTGCATCCACCACCCCTTCACATTGCATCCTCCACCCCTTCACATTGCATCCTCCACCCCTTCACATTGCATCCACCACCCCTTCACACTGCATCCTCCACCCCTTCACATTGCATCCTCCACCCCTTCACATTGCATCCACCACCCCTTCACATTGCATCCTCCACCCCTTCACATTGCATCCTCCACCCCTTCACATTGCATCCTCCACCCCTTCACATTGCATCCACCACCCCTTCACACTGCATCCTCCACCCCTTCACATTGCATCCTCCACCCCTTCACATTGCATCCACCACCCCTTCACATTGCATCCTCCACCCCTTCACATTGCATCCTCCACCCCTTCACATTGCATCCACCACCCCTTCACATTGCATCCTCCACCCCTTCAGACTGCATCCACCACCCCTTCACATTGCATCCTCCAGCCCTTCACACTGCATCCTCCACTCCTTCACATTGCATCCTCTACCCCTTTACATTGCATATCCTTTCACATTGTATCCTCCACTCCTTCACATTGCTGTTTCACTAAAATGTTTAATCCTCATCTCTCTGTCACCCCAGCGCTGTGAGGTTCCGCTTCTATCAGAAATACTCGGCCACGCAGTGGGCCATTGACAGCTTCTACATAGGACCCGCTTGCCCCGACAACTGTGGCGGCCATGGAGATTGCCTGAAGGAAAGGTGCCTTTGTGATCCTGGCTTCTCCGGACCCAACTGCTACCTTAGCCAGACTCTCAGGGTAAGAGATAACTACATTACAAGGTTGAGAGCAATCACAATGAATCCAGTTAAACCCTACTGAGGCAAGTCATTCTGGACACATACCACAATATTTCTAATATAATTTGTATCCTATTTATAATGTGTATGGTTGAGAAGCATTGGATAACAAGCACTGTATTTTATTGAGTATGCTGCATCCCATGTATATAATGGCCGGGCTGGATTTAATCCTGCAGAGCTCCCTGAAGGAGCGCTTCAACACGGACGAGTTGCAGCCAGACCTGTGGCTCTCCCTGGAGGGGGGGCGCCCCTGCACGGACTGCGGGGTGCTGGTGGAGGACACAGCGCTCTACTTCGGGGGAGCCAACACCAGACAGGCAGTCACCACCGACCTGGACCTGCGCGGATCCAAGTGAGTGTCGACCCGAGGGGAGAGAGGGGACAGACTCTCCACATGGGATGTGTGTAAATACTACAAATGCATCCAGGAATTCAAATACTACTTCTGCATAGGCAAGGGTTCACTTGTAAACAAAAAGGTAACCGGTTTTATAATTAGGGAAGAGAGATAGCATTTTTGTTTGTAGACCTAATTTACTGACCTTGATTTCCAGCAGCTGTATTAGGGATGAAGTTTGCACAGAAGGGGCTCAGTTTCTCTGGGGACACCTTCATATCTTTCTCACTGCGCTCCTGACAGCGTGACTCTGCTCTGTTCCTGCCCCAGGTTTGTGGAGTACTGGGCCCGAATCGGCAGCGAGAACAACATGACAACCTGCCACCGGCCAGCCTGTCGGAAAGAGGGGGTCCTGCTGGACTACTCCAGCGATGGAGGTACTGTTCTGAAGCAGAGGAGAGAGCTGAGGGACTGGGAGGCAGTGTGGTCTGTTAGACGGAGCTGAGAGACTGGGAGAGAGGCAGTGTGGTCTACTAGATGGAGCTGAGAGACTGGGAGGGAGGCAGTGTGGTCTATTAGATGGAGTTGAGGGGCTGGAAGGCAGTGTGATCTAGGGCTTACAGCCAAGGGACTGGGAGGGAAGCAATGTGGTCTAGTGGTTAGAAGAGGGAGGTGTTTTCTGTTTCATGGCTCTTTGCTCTTGTAGGGATGTCCTGGACCTTGCTCCATGAGATGGACTATCAGAAGTACGTTGCGGTCAGGCGTGACTACATCATCCTTCCTGACCAGGCTCAGACCAACACCACTCGCCTGCGCTGGTGGCAGCCCTTCGTCCTGACTGATGGGAAGGCAGTGCCCAACCTGGACCGCGCTCAGTGGGCTCTCGATAACATCCTGATCGGAGGGGCGGAGATCAATCCCAGCCAGCTGGTGGACAACTTCGACGATGGTGAGCTCAGCTTCAATCCTTCTTTTATAGCAGACTCTCTTACTGCTATCTCTAAAATGCTGCCACTTTCTCTCTCCACCTCTTTCCCTGTGTTTCTGTTCTCTATACGTGATGCATATGTTCTCTATACCTGGCTTAGCCCACATGAGTCAACTCTGCAGACACACTCCCCACCTTATACACCAGGGTATTCTGGAAGGTGCCCTGCACACACACACACACGCGCACGCACAGGCACACACACGACACACGCACGCACACATACGACACACGTGCACGCATGCGCACACACACGCTAACACGCACACACACTGACACAGACTCACAAACACAGACACGCATATGGACACTGACACACGCACACTGACGCACACACACGCACACACACACATGCTATTTTTAAGTACGGTGTTCTGCCATTATTCTGCAGAATGGTCTCTTTTAAAATGTATAAGCTGTGTGTTTCACAACCGGGTTAGCAACACTGAAGAACACTGACTAGTTCAAACATTTAAAGCAGCAGAACCTGATCACTGCCTACTTGGTGTAACTCTCTCTCTTCTTCCTTCTCCCTGTCTCTTCTTCCCTCTCCCTCCTCTCCCTCTCTTCTTTCCTCTCCCTCTTTCTTCTTCCCTCTCCCTCTCTCTTCTTCCCTCTCTTCTTCTCTCTCTTCCCTCTCCCTCTCTCTCTCTACTCCGATGCACTGTGCTCAGAGGGCGTGTCCCATGAGGAGAGCTGGAGTTTCTACCCCAATGCGGTGCGCACCGCTGGTTTCTGTGGCAACCCCTCCTTCCACTTGTACTGGCCAAACAAGAAACTGGACAACACTCACAACATCCTGACCACCCGCGAGCTCATCATCCAGCCAGGCTACACTCTGCAGTTCAAGGTAATGGCTAGATTCAGGATCCCTAATCCTAACCCTAACCCTAATCCACAACATCCTGACCACCCGCGAGCTCATCATCCAGCCAGGCTGCACCCTGCAGTTCAAGGTAATGGCTAGCTTCAGGATCACTAACCCTAACCCTAACCCTAACCCACAACATCCTGACCACCCGCGAGCTCATCATCCAGCCAGGCTGCACCCTGCAGTTCAAGGTAACGGCTAGCTTCAGGATCACTAACCCTAACCCTAACCCTAACCAACAACATCCTGACCACCCGCGAGCTCATCATCCAGCCAGGCTGCATCCTGCAGTTCAAGGTAACAGCTAGCTTCAGGATCACTAGCCCTAACCCTAACCCTAACCCCACAACCCTAACCCACAACATCCTGACCACCCGCGAGCTCATCATCCAGCCAGGCTGCACCCTGCAGTTCAAGGTAATGGCTAGCTTCAGGATCCCTAACCCTAACCCTAACCCACAACATCCTGACCACCCGTGAGCTCATCATCCAGCCAGGCTACACCCTGCAGTTCAAGGTAATGGCTAGCTTCAGGATCCTAACCCTAACCCTAACCCTAACCCACAACATCCTGACCACCTGCGAGCTCATCATCCAGCCAGGCTGCACCCTGCAGTTCAAGGTAACAGCTAGCTTCAGGATCCCTAACCCTAACCCTAACCCTAACCCTAACCAACAACATCCTGACCACCCGCGAGCTCATCATCCAGCCAGGCTACACCCTGCAGTTCAAGGTAATGGCTAGATTCAGGATCCCTAATCCTAACCCTAACCCTAATCCACAACATCCTGACCACCTGCGAGCTCATCATCCAGCCAGGCTGCACCCTGCAGTTCAAGGTAATGGCTAGCTTCAGGATCCCTAACCCTAACCCTAACCCACAACATCCTGACCACCCGCGAGCTCATCATCCAGCCAGGCTACACCCTGCAGTTCAAGGTAACAACTAGCTTCAGGATCCCTAACCCTAACCCTAACCCACAACATCCTGACCACCCGCGAGCTCATCATCCAGCCAGGCTGCACCCTGCAGTTCAAGGTAACGGTTAGCTTCAGGATCACTAACCCTAACCCTAACCCTAACCAACAACATCCAGACCACCCGAGAGCTCATCATCCAGCCAGGCTGCATCCTGCAGTTCAAGGTAACAGCTAGCTTCAGGATCACTAACCCTAACCCTAACCCTAACCCACAACATCCTGACCACCTGCGAGCTCATCATCCAGCCAGGCTACACCCTGCAGTTCAAGGTAATGGCTAGCTTCAGGATCCCTAACCCTAACCCTAACCCACAACATCCTGACCACCCGCAAGCTCATCATCCAGCCAGGCTACACCCTGCAGTTCAAGGTAATGGCTAGCTTCAGGATCCCTAACCCTAACCCTAACCCTAACAACAACATCCTGACCACCCGCGAGCTCATCATCCAGCCAGGCTGCACCCTGCAGTTCAAGGTAACAGCTAGCTTCAGGATCCCTAACCCTAACCCTAACCCAACCAACAACATCCTGACCACCCGCGAGCTCATCATCCAGCCAGGCTGCACCCTGCAGTTCAAGGTAACAGCTAGCTTCAGGATCCCTAACCCTAACCCTAACCCACAACATCCTGACCACCCGCGAGCTCATCATCCAGCCAGGCTACACCCTGCAGTTCAAGGTAATGGCTAGCTTCAGGATCCCTAACCCTAACCCTAACCCACAACATCCTGACCACCCGCGAGCTCATCATCCAGCCAGGCTGCACCCTGCAGTTCAAGGTAACGGCTAGCTTCAGGATCACTAACCCTAACCCTAACCCTAACCCACAACATCCTGACCACCCGCGAGCTCATCATCCAGCCAGGCTGCATCCTGCAGTTCAAGGTAACGGCTAGCTTCAGGATAACTAACCCTAACCCTAACCCTAACCCACAACATCCTGACCACCCGCGAGCTCATCATCCAGCCAGGCTGCACCCTGCAGTTCAAGGTAACGGCTAGCTTCAGGATCCCTAACCCTAACCCTAACCCTAACCCTAACCCAACAACATCCTGACCACCCGCGAGCTCATCATCCAGCCAGGCTGCATCCTGCAGTTCAAGGTAACGGCTAGCTTCAGGATCCCTACCCCTAACCCTAACCCTAACCCACAACATCCTGACCACCCGCGAGCTCATCATCCAGCCAGGCTGCACCCTGCAGTTCAAGGTAACAGCTAGCTTCAGGATCCCTTCCACTGCTGTACAAATGGGGATACACACACAAACACACACACACACACACACACACATATATATATATATATATATATATATATATATATATATATATATATATATATATATATATATATATATATATAAGACATTGTTGGCCCTCACTGTTAAAATCCTCACTCCTGTGTGCCTCAGCTTTACTTAACCCCCTCCCCCCCTCCCTTTAAATAAAAAAGGATCATTTCAGTGCAATGCTGAAAAATTTAAATTATTTTCCAAACCTTGTCCAGGATTTTTCTCATTGTCCCCTGTGGAATGAATAGTTGTTGGAGCTACAGTAACATTGTTGCTTTCTAACTGGTATTTCAGTCCACTCCTTTGAATCAGTTCTGTACTGGGGGCTGCTGTTTGTACCCGGGCTTGTGTGCTGTTTCTGTGAGTAACTGTGGGTGTCTCGCCCGGCAGATCGTGGTGGGCTGTGAGGTGGAAAGCTGTGGGGAGCTCCACTCAGTGCTGCTGGAGTACAGGAAGGACGCCAGGTCAGTGAGCATGCCACTCCACTGCACTGTCAGGGGCTGAGCTGAGCAAGATAATAGCAGGTCTAAGAGATGAAATTCACCCACCAAGTTCAAAGTAAATTTTGCCAAAACTTATTCTAGGTATTGAATGTGTCTTGCTAGATCTAGGCCAACTGGTGAAATAAGCCACACACATAGACAGACACACACATGTTTAATAAAGAATATAGTTTTAATTAAATTATATATTCACTACTGTATGTATTCATTATGCATCCATATACTGTAATACAAATGTAGCATTCATTGACGATATCCAATAATTGTTGTTTTTCTCTCCTTCACTCCTGCCCTCTCCCTTTCCCTCTCTCCCTCTCTCTCCCCTCTCCCTCCCTCTCTCCCTCTCCCCCTCTCCCTCTCTCCTCTCTCTCTCTCTCTCTCTCTCTCTCTCTCCCTCCCTCCCTCCCTCCCTCCCCCCCCCCCCCCCCCCTCTCTCAGGATGGACTCATGGCAGCAGGTTCAGGACGAGTGCCTCCCCTCCTCAGTGAACAATGTGGGCTGCTCCCCGTTCCAGTTCCACGAGGCCACCATCTACAGCGCTGTCAACAGCTCCACCTGGAGCCGGGTCACAGTGCAGCTCCCCGACCACGTCTCCTCTAGGTCTGTGTGTCTGCCTGCCAGTACTCGCACTCAGACTCTCCTGCTGCCATGAAGCTCTGCTTGCATTGATAGGCTCACGTCAAGCAGGTCTTGACCAAGCACAACAAGAAGACGATGTCTGTACTTGTCTAGATATAAACCAAACTTACTTCTCTCAGCTTTCCACTAAATGAAAAAATTAGAAAGCAACAATCTGAATTGCATTTCAGGGAAGACACACGTGCTGCATTGACAGGCAGATTCAACCCTGCTACACGCAGAAAGATAAAGACTGAGCGATTATCCCGTGTCTCTCCCCTGCAGTGCCACGCAGTTCCGGTGGATTCAGAGAGAGGGCAGTGCGGAGAAGCAGAGTTGGGCAGTGGACCAGGTGTATATCGGGGAGGCCTGTCCCAGACTGTGTAGTGGACACGGTTACTGCACCAGCGGGGCGGTGTGCATCTGCGATGAGGGGCACCAAGGTGGGCTCAATAAAATAATGGACATACTTTGTTGCAAGATGAAAAGCGAATGCATGGCATTCACAGTGATCTTGGTTGCTTTGGGCCCTCCCTTTGCATCCGGGTAGTAGCCAATCATAACTCTTTGGAGAGCTGTGTCAAGACAAACCTCCAGAGGCAGTGCTAGCTGTGTGTCTAAACTGCAGCTGGGTGAGCGTTCTGTTCACTGGGTCTGGACAGACTCTGCGTTGAGGGATGAGCTGGTTGCACAGGTACGCACTGTCATGGCTGGTGAACTTACCGAGATCCTCTGCGTTCCCATCTTTGCTGCTGAATAGTTGCACACTCACACGTCTGATACCGGCCCAGTGGATCTCATCACAGTCAGTGTATAATAATAATAATAATAATTCTTCTTCTTCTTCATTATTATTATTAATTTCTTAGCAGATGCCCTTATCCAGGGCGACTTACAACTTTTACAAAGTATCACATTACAAAATATCAGTGTAAAGAATCACATTTCACATTTCAACTGAGCAAGTCTGGTCTAAGCACTCAGCCCTATAGTTGCATCAGGCTGCAGCTGTAACCATGTTCCTCTAACCCTGTCCCCCACCCCCCTCTTCTATCGCAGGTGACGACTGCTCCATCTCTTCCAGCGACCTGCCCAGCTACATCAAGGACAACTTCGAGTCGGCGCGCGTGACAGAGGTGAACTGGCAGCAGATCCAGGGTGGGAGCATCGGCAGCGGCTGTGGCCAGCTCTCCCCTCATGCTCACGGGGACTCGCTCTACTTCACCGGCTGCAAGACGAGACAGGCCGTCACGCGGCCCCTGGACCTCACACGAGCCAGGTAAAGAACCCATCGCTGCTCAACACCCCTACCCCCAAACCTGGCCTGACAGACAGGGCAACACAGAGACAATGACCCCGGGGTGACCGTCCGCTAACCCATGGTTTGTAGGGGTGCTGACCCCTTCAGATGACACAGTGTCTTTTCACAGTGAGGTGCACATGAAGTGTCCTTCCACAGGGTGCTGAGAAGCGAGGTGCACATGAAGTGTCCTTCCACAGGGTGCTGAGAAGCGAGGTGCACATGAAGTGTCCTTCCACAGGGTGCTGAGAAGCGAGGTGCACATGAAGTGTCCTTCCACAGGGTGCTGAGAAGCGAGGTGCACATAAAGTGTCCTTCCACAGGGTGCTGAGAAGCGAGGTGCACATGAAGTGTCCTTCCACAGGGTGCTGAGAAGCGAGGTGCACATGAAGTGTCCTTCCACAGGGTGCTGAGAAGCGAGGTGTACATGAAGTGTCCTTCCACAGGGTGCTGAGAAGCGAGGTGTACATGAAGTGTCCTTCCACAGGGTGCTGAGAAGCGAGGTGTACATGAAGTGTCCTTCCACAGGGTGCTGAGAAGCGAGGTGTACATGAAGTGTCCTTCCACAGGGTGCTGAGAAGCGAGGTGTACATGAAGTGTCCTTCCACAGGGTGCTGAGAGAGCCACGCTAGGGTTTCAGCTGCCAGGCATGATCTTTTTTTTTCTTTCTTTCTTTTCCAGTAAGATCATGTTTGTGCTGCAGATCGGCAGCATGGCCCAGACTGACAGCTGTAACATGGACCTGGGCCAACCCAACACAGTGGACAAGGCTGTGCTCCTCCAGTACAGCATCAACAACGGCATCACCTGGCACGTCATTGCCCAGCACCAGCCCAAGGACTTCATCCAGGCACAGCGCATCTCCTACAACATCCCACTGTGAGTGATCTGGCCGGCCGGCCGGCCAGCACAGCCAGGGCCCAGGTGCTGCATGGTTACAGGGATGGTCCTCACTAAGCTTTCCGTTATTCCCTGACGCTGCGTTCTTTGTCTCCACAGGGAGGCGCGAGTCAAAGGGGTGCAGCTCCGCTGGTGGCAACCGCGGCACAACGGGATGGGTCACGACCAGTGGGCCCTTGACCACGTGGAAGTCGTTCTGTGAGTATCCACACCCCCCATCCCCCCTCACCTCCATCCCTCTCTCTGTGCCGGGGGGGTCCCTCCCTGCCTCAGTGCCTCCAGGGAGATGAGGACTCTCACTCGGGAACTGTGAGCTTGGGGTTGAATCCAGGTCCAGGACAGCAGCGAGGGGGTAAAGAGTGTGAGGAGAGTTCAGAGTTGTGGGTTTGCTAATCTGAGAAAGGCAGAGCTGCTCCAGCCCAGCAGGAGAATGGACAGGAGCTGAATTGAATGGAATAGAACAGAAAGGGAAAATAATATAATAATAGCAAAGAACAGATTAGAATAAAAATCATACAATACAATACAGATTTCTACAGCGCCTTTTGTCAAGGTGACCTGTGCTCTGCAGCTGAAAGCAGTGCCACCTAGAGTCTTCAGACTTGTAGCAGATCTGGAAGGTATTATGGGAGATGACTTTACAGCTTAGCAATCATATCTTAGTACTGTCAGTGATGTACTCAGGAGAGTTGGTGTTCACAAGTTTCGATACAGAAGCAAAAAGAGAATCACAGTAACCAGCAAAGTGGGGCATGATAAAGGCATTAGCCAATGCCTCAGCCCTGGCTTGATCTCCAGCTCTTCTCGGCTCGTCTGTAGCATTTCTAAGGTGGAAACAGGCTGCTTGCTTTACATATTGGTCAGAGTGAGCTTCTACCAGGTTGCTGCAACTGCAAGGCAGATTGACTCCCATACCTGCAGTGCAACGGGAATCCAGTCTGCTAGGCAGGGCAGTAACCCAATGAGATGGATCAGGGATCAGAGAGCTGCTCTTTCAACACAGTCAGATGAAGAGGGTTTGTCAAGATTGAACAGATACAGTAATATACCATACCTGCAAAGACAGCTGATAGGTGCATACTATAAGGAGTGTGCTCTCTCTCTCTTTCTCTCTCTGCTGCCGGCTGCAATGTCTTCTCTCTCTCTCTCTCTGCCGGCTGCAATGTCTCGTTTCTAACTTATTTTTTCAAAGCACTGACCCTGACCCCTGGGCGGGCCCCTCCCTCCCCCCTCAGACCTTCCTGAGCGGTCGCACGCCCCCCTCCTCCCGCCCAGCCCGCTCTCTAACTTGTACTCTGTTTTGTTATCTGCTCCCTTTGGCGTGGCACTAGAGTCAGGTAAGTTCTCTGCCACTCCGCAGCCAGTAAAATGTTGTCAGCACTCTGGAAACGCGACTCTTCCTGACAGCTCCAGCATTGCAGTGCAAGAGGAAAGTGTGGTTTGCTTCTTCTCCGGAGAAAAAAAAACGCAGCTTTCTTCAAGTCTATTTCCTTTTCGATAAGAACTCTGATTATTACTAGAAGTTTTTT
>NC_054541.1:50626703-50631703 GCF_017654505.1 Polyodon spathula | reverse complement strand
CTTTGTGCTTGGCGACCGCAGATACTGAATTTGTCCACCAGGTGGCATATGCTTATGTTGCATGCAGAAATACCAAAAAGAACCCCAGTTCCAACGTGTGCTTTTAGGAGGGTTTATTTGATTGAAAGCTAGTGCAGACGGGACATTCATTTGTGGTGTGTATGACCAGACTCAAACGGGATTCTTTGTGTTCCTGGTAATAACTGGATCCTCTTGTTATTAGGAGGACAGTGTGACTTGACAAGTAAATCAACGGAGGAGCCCTGTATTGTGATACTGATTCCCTGTCAGTTGTGGATTAGTACTGCCATGCAGCAAACCCACCAGTTTAGTCCATGTTTACGGTAACTAAGCCATGGTCACTTTAGGGTTAGATCTGGGTTATTGAAAATCGATATTAATTTACTGCAAAAAAAAAGCATATTAGTCCTGAAAGCACTCATCCCTGTCAGAAAACAAGAGTGTCTGAAAATCCTTGGCATGTCTGTGGAGGTCCGGGACACACCCAGGTCCAGACCTTTCCAGCGGTCTGAGAGAACGCTCCCAGCCCCTGTATGTACAGGATCACCTTGACATGCATTCATCCACAGGAAGAGAGCGCACACCCTGGCAAACTGCAGGGACTGAAGGATGTTCCTCCTGCCCAGCCTACAAAACCATTGCTTCCATTCAAGGCTGACAGCACATGCACGTTACCTGCTGGCTCTGGCTGACTGCTAGATCTTACTTTCCACTCGCTAGCACTTGTATTTCTGACTGGTGGCAGTCACCTTGCAAATTCCCTCACATTTGCTCCATGGTTCCCCAGCCTCCACTTGTAAGTTGCACAGTCACTGGCAGGGCAGAGGCTGCTGTTGCAGATCACTGTGCTGCTGCTCAGGACCGAGTTGCACATTGCTCATAAGGAAGGTTATTTAAAAGATGACGCTGGCTGTTGAAGTGCTGATTGCCAGTGCTCATCTGAAAGTTGCCATGATCACTCTACAGTCTGTTTTGATCACACTGGTAGATACGCTGAGCTAGTTTTGTCTAAAACATGCTTTTCCCCTCCCCTCTGTCATCTCCCCCTCCTCTCTCCCTCACACCCCCTCTCTCTACAGCACCCGCAAACAAAACTACATGATGAACTTTTCACGACACACTGGATTGCGCCACTTCTACAGCAGGAAGAGGCGGGCTCTGAGACGACACTTCTGAGGGCTCTCCACTCACCGCTTGCCAACATCACATAAATCCCGCCCATCCCAACACCAACTGGTTCCAGAGACCAATCAACTTTAACCATCCCGCTCCTTTGTGACTGACACACTGGCCATCCAATCAGGTGCCTGGAGACCTGGACTGAGCCACGGCCAATCAGCATTGCTCTTTACCAGGAAGGCGTGAGAAGTCCTCCTGTCCATCCCCATTTCTTTGCATTTTTTTTTTTTTACATTTTTTAACTCTCCCCTTTGTCAGTGTGAAAAAATAAAAAAACAACTCTGCGAGAGGACAGGGAAATAATACTGTGCTTACAATACTGGTGGAAATGATGATGATGGCGTACTGTTTTTTGCTGTCTTTGTATCTGTGAATTTTCGTGTCGCGTTGGTGTGGTGATCAGTTAGTTGTTGTTTTTTTTTGTTCTAAGTAAGAGGACCAGCCTCTGAAGAAGAAAAAAGAGAGAGAAAAGCACAATAAAAAAAAAGACTGAGTGAAGATTTCTTTAGTTCGTTTCTCTCCGAAGTGCAGATATTTATCGTAACATTCCCACGTACCCGTTTAAGTGCACTGTATGTTCAGTAAGTGTGTTGTTTTATAGAGTCGTTAAGTTATTAGGGTTAGAGCCACAGGGTCTGTTTCTTTTGGCTTATTTTCGGGTTTATAGTTTTTGCTTAGTTTTTTTCTAGTTGCGTTGCAGTCGTGTTGTTTTGCAATCTGTTGTGTATTGATGGACCCCTAAGGGTAGACTCTGTATATCAAACCCCTGTATATATCTGTATCCACTAGGGGATCCCTGAACAGTCTTTAAAGGGAATAAACTACTGGCCAAGCCTGTGTGTAGCACCGTGTGTGTCTGTGTGCTGTGCTTCTGTCCCTCAGTCGTTATTCAGTAAAGTGGAAATATTCAGTTCGGTTGTAGATTTAAATTGTCCAACTCTCTCAGCCAATCCAGTTCCCGAGTACAGTGGCCGTTGCGCTGAGGTAAGTGCCCTCTAAAAGCTTACGAGACTTTGAGCCTTGAAGTGTACTTCAGCATGGCTGAGAGGCTCTTTGACTCTATGATGATTGTACGTTGAGAGACCAGGGATGCCCTACTCTATCTTCTGTCAGTTACTTATCCAATGAGCGATTCATGTCATGGTTTGAAGGTTTGCCAAACAAATGCCTCTGTCATGTGAGGGGAGGTCGTGTGTAACTCTCGTTATATACAAATGAACACCTACATGTTTATCTAGATTTGAAATCCTTTACAATATATTTCAAACCCTTCCAGTCTGCATACTGGCACTTGTTGCTTTCAGCGGTTGTGAAAACCAACAAGGACAGCACGTGATTATCCACCTGCATATCTGGTCTCATATACACTGAATACTGCTGACAGTGTGTTGCTAAAGCTGTAGGAAAGGGAGTGAAACCATTTGCACTGCATGTATGTGCTGCTGTGATCAAACAGACATGTGTTCAACGACAAACGACAGCAACAGCAAGATCTGACATGCATTTCAGCACCGGCATGGTGCTGTGTGTGAGTGACCTCACACCTGTGACATCAGCACTGCATTGTTACATCCTCAGCGCTGTGAATACCCTGTTAGCTCCCATCAGGCTGAATGAGTCTGTTTTTGTATTTGTGGATTGTTATGACACACACGCACCCACTTTTTACCTTCCAATGTCCTGAGATGAATCGACTGTCATCCTTGCTGCTCTGCACCAAGGAGGGGGGCTGCTTCACAGGGTCCGGGCTGTTCAGCGGGCTGGAAGTCCTGAAGGCATGAGGCTGCATAGTCAAGGTGCTGTGCAATGACCTGGGCTCCACTGACTTCAGGGGAGACACCTACACAGTAGGGTTGCCACCTGGCCCCATAATTCTGGAATGCTGTGAGACAGAACAGGATTTTGAAGTTGCCTTTAAACTGAAGGAAATCAGCATGTGAATTGAGCCCTAAACCTTTGCTAAATTGATTCTGGTGATTAATTATCTTGAGGCAGCATGACAATACAATAACAGCTTTAAACAAATGAAATAAATAAATAAGTACATCATCAATATTTATTTATTTTATTAATAGTTTTAAAAATATATATTTTAAAGTTTCTTTGTAGTTTCTAATAGTATATCACCTTCTCCCACTGGAATCATTAATACTGAGCAGCTGTTCACTATTCCTGACACCAGACAGCCTGAACACTGGATCAGTGTTGCTATTTAATTGGGAGAGTCAATGTAAATTAGGGCAATATATTACTAATTAATAGGATATAAATAGCATCTTTTAAATATTAAGAACTGAAATATCATTTTGTACAAAATAAAAATAAACATCTTGAATAACCCTACACATGCTTATTCAAGATGCTTTTTTATTTTGTAAGATTTTGATCACAATGATTCGTGTAACTAAGAAGCAGTATAAATGAAGCAGGTGCTTGGCGCTCAGTTCACATGTTTACTGCTTTCAGTTTAAGATAAACTATGTCCCGTCCCAGTGTTCCAGGATTCTGGGACCAGGTGGCAGCCCTAGTACACGGCGAAGTGGGACTGCTGCAGACCCGACCTGTGCAACAGCTCTCCGCCGGCCCGGCCCGGCCCGCGGCACTCTGCTGATGGGTGTCAGGGTCGTTCCCTTTGGTTACTTAACACGCTGGAGATTACTAAAGGTATTAACAGATAAAGGGATCTGGTTTTAAAAATGAAAACTTCCCGTTTCTCCTTCCTCTCATTCCGCGTCCCTGCAGAACTCTGTAGTGACAGGTCTGACCCGTCCAGTCACGCAGGCGCAGAGGTGATAAGCAATGTATTTATTTATTTATTTCAGCGGGGTGTGTCAGTTGAGTGTGTCCACAGGGTGAAACATTCATGTTTTCAAATTCCATTTTAAAAATAACCATTGAAAGCTGCGCGATTTGAGACCCAAGTTAACATAACACAACCGTGCATGTCATAATCGTAATTATAGCCAAAATTAAATATTTTACCACAAAGTAACGAGGCGCGGTGAGGGGTCCTGCATGCAAGTTCATTATTTATTTATTTTTATTGTTTGCTTGTCACTCTGAACGCAGTAGGTATTCAGGAAATGCATGCACATGGATTGGGGAGTGGTTAACACGTAGAAAACTGAAAGTACTGATTAGAGGAGAAACCTCAGAATGGAGTGTGGTAACCAGCGGTGTACCACAGGGATCAGTATTAGGTCCTCTGCTATTCCTAATCTACATTAATGATTTAGATTCTGGTATAGTAAGCAAACTTGTTAAATTCGCAGACGACACAAAAATAGGAGGAGTGGCAAACACTGTTGCAGCAGCAAAGGTCATTCAAAATGATCTAGACAAGATTCAGAACTGGGCAGACACATGGCAAATGACATTTAATAGAGAAAAGTGTAAGGTACTGCACACAGGAAATAAAAATGTACATTATAAATATCATATGGGAGATACTGAAATTGGAGAAGGAATCTCTGAAAAAGACCTAGGAGTTTATGTATGGGGAAGCTATAAAAAAGCCAACAAGATGCTCGGATACATTGTGAAAAGTGTTGAATTTTAATCAAGGGAAGTAATGTTAAAACTGTACAATACATTAGTAAGACCTAATCTAGAATACTGTGTTCAGTTCTGAGTGACCAGAATTATTCCAGGCTTAAAAGGCATGTCATATGCAGACAGGCTAAAAGAATTGAATCTGTTCAGTCTTGAACAAAGAAGACTACGTGGCAACCTAATTCAAGCATTCAAAATTCTAAAAGGTATTGACGGTGTCGACCCAAGGGACTTTTTCAGCCTGAAAA
>NC_054541.1:50574203-50621703 GCF_017654505.1 Polyodon spathula | reverse complement strand
CATGAACTCCTCGTCTTTCCGGGCTCCCTCCACAAACTCATCCAGGGACAGCTCACCTAGAGGGGACAGACAGAGACAGTGAACTTACAGGGAGGGGACAGGCAGAGACAGATAGCTCACAGAGAGGGGACAGGCAGAGACAGAGAGCTCACCTAGAGGGGACAGGCAGAGACAGAGAGCTCACAGAGAGGGGACAGTTAGAGACAGAGAGCTCACAGAGAGGGGACAGGCAGAGACAGAGAGCTCACAGTGAGGGGACAGGCAGAGACAGAGCTCACACCACGTCAGAAAGACAGCTGGATTACCACAGGCCAGGTTTACACTTCCTTGCGTTTCAAAACTCTTGTACTTCCCTTTAGTTTAGCACAGTATGTGTGTATGGTATTCTGGCAGGTTCCCCTCCGTGCTTTTCCCTTGGTTATAGTGTGCATTTACCATAGTTTACCCTGGGTTGTCACGTTTTGTTTTTTTTATATATGCTTTACCATGCTTTCACTGTGCTTTATGACGCTATAGCTATGGTAAACTTTTATCGGAGTGTGGCAGGCTGGCAAGTGGATAGAGGCCCAGAAACAGTCTGCAGTTAAAAAAAAAAACTAATTTTATTATAAATAAACAAAAATACAGGTGCACAAGGGCAAAACAAATCTTTAAACACAAATAAAACAAAAAACAAAATTCACAAAAATAAAGGTTTCCAGGCTGGGCAATGCCTTCACTGGATTCAAAACTTTCAAAAATACCACAACAAACCACCAACCTGCTTCCTCAGCTCCCTCCTCCCTAATGAGAAGCAGAGGCCTCCTTTTATGTCAGGTGGCTGGGCGCTGATTGATCGTTAATTAAACTAATCAACTAATCAACCCCAGCCACCTGAACACAATGAACCCAGGCAGGTAGGGGAATTTAACCCCATCCCTGCCAATTTCTAAAGAGCAGAGCTGTGCTCTGCCACACGGAGTTACCTCACTGATGAAGGTATTAGCTAAAACGTTGTCTGCTTGACATCCGCTAGCTGTCACTCCCAACGTTACATAGGCCTCGTTCGCGGTACTTGACACAGTGGGGCTGGATCTCGCGGTTGTCCTAAGACTGACCTTTTTGGTCCATCAAAAAAAGAGCGAGGCGCTTAGATACATTATGAAACTGAAATAGACAGTGACCCACCATCTCCATTCACGTCGATCTTGTCAAACACTCTGTTTGTGAACTCCTCCACTGATGAAACCTGATCACAGCCATTGATCGCCCTGATAGCCTGGAGGAGAGCAAGGGAGGGGAAACTGTGTTAGTTCACATTTCTGAATGCTTTTATTTATGCTGTATCTAATACAACACATGGGCAAAGTGTTATTGAGTTGAACTGGACTGAGATGAAGTGAGAGAGAGAAGGGAGGGATGGGTGGATAAACTAGGAAGGTCATGTTGCAGGTACTTCATGTTTAAACACTCATTAGTATTTTATCCAAAGCTGATCAGCAGCAACTATAAATACAGGAGTGAGAAGTGTAATCCCCCAGGAGCGAATTAGCAGAGCCGCTTAGGAAAGAGAGAGAGGGCTTGACATTCAAAGGGTTCAAGTGCAATTGATGTCTGTGTAGCGAGACGCTGGACTGCACTCTTCAAATCTACTGATCTCTGTGCAGCGAGGCGCTGTATCTCCACTGTGCAAATTAACTGATCTCTGTGCAGCGAGGCACTGTATCTGCACTGTGCAAATTAACTGATCTCTGTGCAGCGAGGCGCTGGACTGCACTCTTCAAATCAACTGATCTCTGTGCAGCGAGGCGCTGGACTGCACTCTTCAAATCAACTGATCTCTGTGCAGCGAGGCGCTGTATCTGCACTGTGCAAATCAACTGATCTCTGTGCAGCGAGGCGCTGTATCTGCACTGTGCAAATCAACTGATCTCTGTGCAGCGAGGTGCTGGACTGCACTCTTCAAATCAACTGATCTCTGTGCAGCGAGGTGCTGTATCTGCACTGTGCAAATTAACTGATCTCTGTGCAGTGAGACGCTGTATCTGCACTGTGCAAATCAACTGATCTCTGTGCAGCGAGGCGCTGTATCTGCACTGTGCAAATCAACTGATCTCTGTGCAGCGAGGCGCTGTATCTGCACTGTGCAAATCAACTGATCTCTGTGCAGCGAGGCGCTGTATCTGCACTGTGCAAATCAACTGATCTCTGTGCAGCGAGGCGCTGGACTGCACTGTGCAAATCAACTGATCTCTGTGCAGCGAGGCGCTGTATCTGCACTGTGCAAATCAACTGATCTCTGTGCAGCGAGGCACTGTATCTGCACTGTGCAAATCAACTGATCTCTGTGCAGCGAGGCGCTGTATCTGCACTGTGCAAATCAACTGATCTCTGTGCAGCGAGGCGCTGTATCTGCACTGTGCAAATCAACTGATCTCTGTGCAGCGAGGCGCTGTATCTGCACTGTGCAAATCAACTGATCTCTGTGCAGCGAGGCGCTGTATCTGCACTGTGCAAATCAACTGATCTCTGTGCAGCGAGGCGCTGGACTGCACTGTGCAAATCAACTGATCTCTGTGCAGCGAGGCGCTGTATCTGCACTGTGCAAATCAACTGATCTCTGTGCAGCGAGGCGCTGTATCTGCACTGTGCAAATCAACTGATCTTTGCGCAGCGAGGCGCTGTACTGCACTGTGCAAATCAACTGATCTCTGTGCAGCGAGGTGCTGGACTGCACTCTTCAAAACAACTGATCTCTGTGCAGCGAGGTGCTGTATCTGCACTGTGCAAATTAACTGATCTCTGTGCAGTGAGACGCTGTATCTGCACTGTGCAAATCAACTGATCTCTGTGCAGTGAGGCGCTGTATCTGCACTCTTCAAATCAACTGATCTCTGTGCAGCGAGGCGCTGGACTGCACTCTTCAAATCAACTGATCTCTGTGCAGCGAGGCACTGTATCTGCACTGTGCAAATCAACTGATCTCTGTGCAGCGAGGCGCTGTATCTGCACTGTGCAAATCAACTGATCTCTGTGCAGCGAGGCGCTGTATCTGCACTGTGCAAATCAACTGATCTCTGTGCAGCGAGGCGCTGTATCTGCACTGTGCAAATCAACTGATCTCTGTGCAGCGAGGCGCTGTATCTGCACTGTGCAAATCAACTGATCTCTGTGCAGCGAGGCGCTGTATCTGCACTGTGCAAATCAACTGATCTCTGTGCAGCGAGGCGCTGTGCACTGTGCAAATCAACTGATCTCTGTGCAGGCGAGCACTGCAAATGATATCTGTGCACTGCACTGTGAAAATCTGCACTGTGCAAATCAACTGATCTCTGTGCAGCGAGGCGCTGGACTGCACTGTGCAAATCAACTGATCTCTGTGCAGCGAGGCGCTGTACTGCACTGTGCAAATCAACTGATCTCTGTGCAGCGAGGCACTATATCTGCACTGTGCAAATCAACTGATCTCTGTGCAGCGAGGCGCTGTATCTGCACTGTGCAAATCAACTGATCTCTGTGCAGCGAGGCGCTGGACTGCACTGTGCAAATCAACTGATCTCTGTGCAGCGAGGCGCTGGACTGCACTGTGCAAATCAACTGATCTCTGTGCAGCGAGGCGCTGTATCTGCACTGTGCAAATCAACTGATCTCTGTGCAGCGAGGCGCTGTATCTGCACTGTGCAAATCAACTGATCTCTGTGCAGCGAGGCGCTGTACTGCACTGTGCAAATCAACTGATCTCTGTGCAGCGAGGCGCTGGACTGCACTGTGCAAATCAACTGATCTCTGTGCAGCGAGGCGCTGTATCTGCACTGTGCAAATCAACTGATCTCTGTGCAGCGAGGCGCTGGACTGCACTGTGCAAATCAACTGATCTCTGTGCAGCGAGGCGCTGTATCTGCACTGTGCAAATCAACTGATCTCTGTGCAGCGAGGCGCTGTATCTGCACTGTGCAAATCAACTGATCTCTGTGCAGCGAGGCGCTGGACTGCACTGTGCAAATCAACTGATCTCTGTGCAGCGAGGCGCTGTATCTGCACTGTGCAAATCAACTGATCTCTGTGCAGCGAGGCGCTGTATCTGCACTGTGCAAATCAACTGATCTCTGTGCAGCGAGGCGCTGGACTGCACTGTGCAAATCAACTGATCTCTGTGCAGCGAGGCGCTGTATCTGCACTGTGCAAATCAACTGATCTCTGTGCAGCGAGGCGCTGTATCTGCACTGTGCAAATCAACTGATCTCTGTGCAGCGAGGCGCTGGACTGCACTGTGCAAATCAACTGATCTCTGTGCAGCGAGGCGCTGTATCTGCACTGTGCAAATCAACTGATCTCTGTGCAGCGAGGCGCTGTATCTGCACTGTGCAAATCAACTGATCTCTGTGCAGCGAGGCGCTGGACTGCACTGTGCAAATCAACTGATCTCTGTGCAGCGAGGCGCTGGACTGCACTGTGCAAATCAACTGATCTCTGTGCAGCGAGGCGCTGTATCTGCACTGTGCAAATCAACTGATCTCTGTGCAGCGAGGCGCTGTATCTGCACTGTGCAAATCAACTGATCTCTGTGCAGCGAGGCGCTGGACTGCACTGTGCAAATCAACTGATCTCTGTGCAGCGAGGCGCTGTATCTGCACTGTGCAAATCAACTGATCTCTGTGCAGCGAGGCGCTGTATCTGCACTGTGCAAATCAACTGATCTCTGTGCAGCGAGGCGCTGTATCTGCACTGTGCAAATCAACTGATCTCTGTGCAGCGAGGCGCTGTATCTGCACTGTGCAAATCAACTGATCTCTGTGCAGCGAGGCGCTGTATCTGCACTGTGCAAATCAACTGATCTCTGTGCAGCGAGGCGCTGGACTGCACTGTGCAAATCAACTGATCTCTGTGCAGCGAGGCGCTGTATCTGCACTGTGCAAATCAACTGATCTCTGTGCAGCGAGGCGCTGTATCTGCACTGTGCAAATCAACTGATCTCTGTGCAGCGAGGCGCTGTATCTGCACTGTGCAAATCAACTGATCTCTGTGCAGCGAGGCGCTGTATCTGCACTGTGCAAATCAACTGATCTCTGTGCAGCGAGGCGCTGGACTGCACTGTGCAAATCAACTGATCTCTGTGTAGCGAGGCACTATATCTGCACTGTGCAAATCAACTGATCTCTGTGCAGCGAGGCGCTGGACTGCACTGTGCAAATCAACTGATCTCTGTGCAGCGAGGCGCTGGACTGCACTGTGCAAATCAACTGATCTCTGTGCAGCGAGGCGCTGGACTGCACTGTGCAAATCAACTGATCTCTGTGCAGCGAGGCGCTGTATCTGCACTGTGCAAATCAACTGATCTCTGTGCAGCGAGGCGCTGGACTGCACTGTGCAAATCAACTGATCTCTGTGCAGCGAGGCGCTGTATCTGCACTGTGCAAATCAACTGATCTCTGTGCAGCGAGGCGCTGTATCTGCACTGTGAAAATCAACTGATCTCTGTGCAGCGAGGCGCTGTATCTGCACTGTGAAAATCAACTGATCTCTGTGCAGCGAGGCGCTGGACTGCACTGTGCAAATCAACTGATCTCTGTGCAGTGAGGCGCTGTACTGCACTGTGCAAATCAACTGATCTCTGTGCAGCGAGGCGCTGTATCTGCACTGTGCAAATCAACTGATCTCTGTGCAGCGAGGCGCTGGACTGCACTGTGCAAATCAACTGATCTCTGTGCAGCGAGGCGCTGTATCTGCACTGTGCAAATCAACTGATCTCTGTGCAGCGAGGCGCTGGACTGCACTGTGCAAATCAACTGATCTCTGTGCAGCGAGGCGCTGTATCTGCACTGTGCAAATCAACTGATCTCTGTGCAGCGAGGCGCTGTATCTGCACTGTGCAAATCAACTGATCTCTGTGCAGCGAGGCGCTGGACTGCACTGTGCAAATCAACTGATCTCTGTGCAGCGAGGCGCTGTATCTGCACTGTGCAAATCAACTGATCTCTGTGCAGCGAGGCGCTGTATCTGCACTGTGCAAATCAACTGATCTCTGTGCAGCGAGGCGCTGGACTGCACTGTGCAAATCAACTGATCTCTGTGCAGCGAGGCGCTGTATCTGCACTGTGCAAATCAACTGATCTCTGTGCAGCGAGGCGCTGTATCTGCACTGTGCAAATCAACTGATCTCTGTGCAGCGAGGCGCTGTATCTGCACTGTGCAAATCAACTGATCTCTGTGCAGCGAGGCGCTGGACTGCACTGTGCAAATCAACTGATCTCTGTGCAGCGAGGCGCTGTATCTGCACTGTGCAAATCAACTGATCTCTGTGCAGCGAGGCGCTGGACTGCACTGTGCAAATCAACTGATCTCTGTGCAGCGAGGCGCTGGACTGCACTGTGCAAATCAACTGATCTCTGTGCAGCGAGGCGCTGTATCTGCACTGTGCAAATCAACTGATCTCTGTGCAGCGAGGCGCTGTATCTGCACTGTGCAAATCAACTGATCTCTGTGCAGCGAGGCGCTGTATCTGCACTGTGCAAATCAACTGATCTCTGTGCAGCGAGGCGCTGTATCTGCACTGTGCAAATCAACTGATCTCTGTGCAGCGAGGCGCTGTATCTGCACTGTGCAAATCAACTGATCTCTGTGCAGCGAGGCGCTGTATCTGCACTGTGCAAATCAACTGATCTCTGTGCAGCGAGGCGCTGGACTGCACTGTGCAAATCAACTGATCTCTGTGCAGCGAGGCGCTGTATCTGCACTGTGCAAATCAACTGATCTCTGTGCAGCGAGGCGCTGTATCTGCACTGTGCAAATCAACTGATCTCTGTGCAGCGAGGCGCTGTATCTGCACTGTGCAAATCAACTGATCTCTGTGCAGCGAGGCGCTGTATCTGCACTGTGCAAATCAACTGATCTCTGTGCAGCGAGGCGCTGTATCTGCACTGTGCAAATCAACTGATCTCTGTGCAGCGAGGCGCTGTATCTGCACTGTGCAAATCAACTGATCTCTGTGCAGCGAGGCGCTGTATCTGCACTGTGCAAATCAACTGATCTCTGTGTAGTGAGGCGCTGTACTGCACTGTGCAAATCAACTGATCTCTGTGCAGCGAGGCGCTGTATCTGCACTGTGCAAATCAACTGATCTCTGTGCAGCGAGGCGCTGGACTGCACTGTGCAAATCAACTGATCTCTGTGCAGCGAGGCGCTGTATCTGCACTGTGCAAATCAACTGATCTCTGTGCAGCGAGGCGCTGGACTGCACTGTGCAAATCAACTGATCTCTGTGCAGCGAGGCGCTGTATCTGCACTGTGCAAATCAACTGATCTCTGTGCAGCGAGGCGCTGGACTGCACTGTGCAAATCAACTGATCTCTGTGCAGCGAGGCGCTGTATCTGCACTGTGCAAATCAACTGATCTCTGTGCAGCGAGGCGCTGTATCTGCACTGTGCAAATCAACTGATCTCTGTGCAGCGAGGCGCTGTATCTGCACTGTGCAAATCAACTGATCTCTGTGCAGCGAGGCGCTGGACTGCACTGTGCAAATCAACTGATCTCTGTGCAGCGAGGCGCTGTATCTGCACTGTGCAAATCAACTGATCTCTGTGCAGCGAGGCGCTGTATCTGCACTGTGCAAATCAACTGATCTCTGTGCAGCGAGGCGCTGTATCTGCACTGTGCAAATCAACTGATCTCTGTGCAGCGAGGCGCTGTATCTGCACTGTGCAAATCAACTGATCTCTGTGCAGCGAGGCGCTGTATCTGCACTGTGCAAATCAACTGATCTCTGTGCAGCGAGGCGCTGGACTGCACTGTGCAAATCAACTGATCTCTGTGCAGCGAGGCGCTGTATCTGCACTGTGCAAATCAACTGATCTCTGTGCAGCGAGGCGCTGTATCTGCACTGTGCAAATCAACTGATCTCTGTGCAGCGAGGCGCTGGACTGCACTGTGCAAATCAACTGATCTCTGTGCAGCGAGGCGCTGTATCTGCACTGTGCAAATCAACTGATCTCTGTGCAGCGAGGCGCTGTATCTGCACTGTGCAAATCAACTGATCTCTGTGCAGCGAGGCGCTGTATCTGCACTGTGCAAATCAACTGATCTCTGTGCAGCGAGGCGCTGTATCTGCACTGTGCAAATCAACTGATCTCTGTGCAGCGAGGCGCTGTATCTGCACTGTGCAAATCAACTGATCTCTGTGCAGCGAGGCGCTGGACTGCACTGTGCAAATCAACTGATCTCTGTGCAGCGAGGCGCTGTATCTGCACTGTGCAAATCAACTGATCTCTGTGCAGCGAGGCGCTGTATCTGCACTGTGCAAATCAACTGATCTCTGTGCAGCGAGGCGCTGGACTGCACTGTGCAAATCAACTGATCTCTGTGCAGCGAGGCGCTGTATCTGCACTGTGCAAATCAACTGATCTCTGTGCAGCGAGGCGCTGGACTGCACTGTGCAAATCAACTGATCTCTGTGCAGCGAGGCGCTGTATCTGCACTGTGCAAATCAACTGATCTCTGTGCAGCGAGGCGCTGGACTGCACTGTGCAAATCAACTGATCTCTGTGCAGCGAGGCGCTGTATCTGCACTGTGCAAATCAACTGATCTCTGTGCAGCGAGGCGCTGTATCTGCACTGTGCAAATCAACTGATCTCTGTGTAGCGAGGCGCTGTACTGCACTGTGCAAATCAACTGATCTCTGTGCAGCGAGGCGCTGTATCTGCACTGTGCAAATCAACTGATCTCTGTGCAGCGAGGCGCTGGACTGCACTGTGCAAATCAACTGATCTCTGTGCAGCGAGGCGCTGGACTGCACTGTGCAAATCAACTGATCTCTGTGCAGCGAGGCGCTGTATCTGCACTGTGCAAATCAACTGATCTCTGTGCAGCGAGGCGCTGGACTGCACTGTGCAAATCAACTGATCTCTGTGCAGCGAGGCGCTGTACTGCACTGTGCAAATCAACTGATCTCTGTGCAGCGAGGCGCTGTATCTGCACTGTGCAAATCAACTGATCTCTGTGCAGCGAGGCGCTGTGCACTGTGCAAATCTGCACTGTGCAAATCAAATCAACTGATCTCTGTGCAGCGAGGCGCTGGACTGCACTGTGCAAATCAACTGATCTCTGTGCAGCGAGGCGCTGTATCTGCACTGTGCAAATCAACTGATCTCTGTGCAGCGAGGCGCTGTATCTGCACTGTGCAAATCAACTGATCTCTGTGCAGCGAGGCGCTGGACTGCACTGTGCAAATCAACTGATCTCTGTGCAGCGAGGCGCTGTATCTGCACTGTGCAAATCAACTGATCTCTGTGCAGCGAGGCGCTGGACTGCACTGTGCAAATCAACTGATCTCTGTGCAGCGAGGCGCTGTATCTGCACTGTGCAAATCAACTGATCTCTGTGCAGCGAGGCGCTGGACTGCACTGTGCAAATCAACTGATCTCTGTGCAGCGAGGCGCTGTATCTGCACTGTGCAAATCAACTGATCTCTGTGCAGCGAGGCGCTGTATCTGCACTGTGCAAATCAACTGATCTCTGTGCAGCGAGGCGCTGTATCTGCACTGTGCAAATCAACTGATCTCTGTGCAGCGAGGCGCTGTATCTGCACTGTGCAAATCAACTGATCTCTGTGTAGCGAGGCGCTGGACTGCACTGTGCAAATCAACTGATCTCTGTGCAGCTAGGCGCTGTATCTGCACTGTGCAAATCAACTGATATCTGTGTAGTGAGGCGCTGTACTGCACTGTGCAAATCAACTGATCTCTGTGCAGTGAGGCGCTGTATCTGCACTGTGCAAATCAACTGATCTCTGTGTAGCGAGGCGCTGGACTGCACTGTGCAAATCAACTGATCTCTGTGCAGCGAGGCGCTGTATCTGCACTGTGCAAATCAACTGATCTCTGTGCAGCGAGGCGCTGGACTGCACTGTGCAAATCAACTGATCTCTGTGCAGCGAGGCGCTGTATCTGCACTGTGCAAATCAACTGATCTCTGTGCAGCGAGGCGCTGTATCTGCACTGTGCAAATCAACTGATCTCTGTGCAGCGAGGCGCTGGACTGCACTGTGCAAATCAACTGATCTCTGTGCAGCGAGGCGCTGTATCTGCACTGTGCAAATCAACTGATCTCTGTGCAGCGAGGCGCTGTATCTGCACTGTGCAAATCAACTGATCTCTGTGCAGCGAGGCGCTGGACTGCACTGTGCAAATCAACTGATCTCTGTGTAGCGAGGCGCTGTACTGCACTGTGCAAATCAACTGATCTCTGTGCAGCGAGGCGCTGTATCTGCACTGTGCAAATCAACTGATCTCTGTGCAGCGAGGCGCTGGACTGCACTGTGCAAATCAACTGATCTCTGTGCAGCGAGGCGCTGTATCTGCACTGTGCAAATCAACTGATCTCTGTGCAGCGAGGCGCTGTACTGCACTGTGCAAATCAACTGATCTCTGTGCAGCGAGGTGCTGGACTGCACTCTTCAAAACAACTGATCTCTGTGCAGCGAGGTGCTGTATCTGCACTGTGCAAATTAACTGATCTCTGTGCAGCGAGGCGCTGGACTGCACTGTGCAAATCAACTGATCTCTGTGCAGCGAGGCGCTGTATCTGCACTGTGCAAATCAACTGATCTCTCTGTGCAGCGAGGCGCTGTGAGCTGCACTGTGCAAATCAACTGATCTCTGTGCAGCGAGGCGCTGTATCTGCACTGTGCAAATCAACTGATCTCTGTGCAGCGAGGCGCTGTATCTGCACTGTGCAAATCAACTGATCTCTGTGCAGCGAGGCGCTGGACTGCACTGTGCAAATCAACTGATCTCTGTGCAGCGAGGCGCTGTATCTGCACTGTGCAAATCAACTGATCTCTGTGCAGCGAGGCGCTGTATCTGCACTGTGCAAATCAACTGATCTCTGTGCAGCGAGGCGCTGTATCTGCACTGTGCAAATCAACTGATCTCTGTGCAGCGAGGCGCTGTATCTGCACTGTGCAAATCAACTGATCTCTGTGCAGCGAGGCGCTGTATCTGCACTGTGCAAATCAACTGATCTCTGTGCAGCGAGGCGCTGGACTGCACTGTGCAAATCAACTGATCTCTGTGCAGCGAGGCGCTGTATCTGCACTGTGCAAATCAACTGATCTCTGTGCAGCGAGGCGCTGGACTGCACTGTGCAAATCAACTGATCTCTGTGCAGCGAGGCGCTGGACTGCACTGTGCAAATCAACTGATCTCTGTGCAGCGAGGCGCTGGACTGCACTGTGCAAATCAACTGATCTCTGTGCAGCGAGGCGCTGTACTGCACTGTGCAAATCAACTGATCTCTGTGCAGCGAGGCGCTGTATCTGCACTGTGCAAATCAACTGATCTCTGTGCAGCGAGGCGCTGTATCTGCACTGTGCAAATCAACTGATCTCTGTGCAGCGAGGCGCTGGACTGCACTGTGCAAATCAACTGATCTCTGTGCAGCGAGGCGCTGGACTGCACTGTGCAAATCAACTGATCTCTGTGCAGCGAGGCGCTGTATCTGCACTGTGCAAATCAACTGATCTCTGTGCAGCGAGGCGCTGTATCTGCACTGTGCAAATCAACTGATCTCTGTGCAGCGAGGCGCTGTATCTGCACTGTGCAAATCAACTGATCTCTGTGCAGCGAGGCGCTGTATCTGCACTGTGCAAATCAACTGATCTCTGTGCAGCGAGGCGCTGGACTGCACTGTGCAAATCAACTGATCTCTGTGCAGCGAGGCGCTGTACTGCACTGTGCAAATCAACTGATCTCTGTGCAGTGAGGCGCTGGACTGCACCGTGCAAATCAACTGATATCTGTGTAGTGAGGCGCTGTACTGCACTGTGCAAATCAACTGATCTCTGTGCAGTGAGGCGCTGTATCTGCACTGTGCAAATCAACTGATCTCTGTGTAGCGAGGCGCTGGACTGCACTGTGCAAATCAACTGATCTCTGTGCAGCTAGGCGCTGTATCTGCACTGTGCAAATCAACTGATCTCTGTGTAGCGAGGCACTATATCTGCACTGTGCAAATCAACTGATCTCTGTGCAGCGAGGCGCTGGACTGCACTGTGCAAATCAACTGATCTCTGTGCAGCGAGGCGCTGTACTGCACTGTGCAAATCAACTGATCTCTGTGCAGCGAGGCGCTGGACTGCACTGTGCAAATCAACTGATCTCTGTGCAGCGAGGCGCTGTATCTGCACTGTGCAAATCAACTGATCTCTGTGCAGCGAGGCGCTGTATCTGCACTGTGCAAATCAACTGATCTCTGTGCAGCGAGGCGCTGGACTGCACTGTGCAAATCAACTGATCTCTGTGCAGCGAGGCGCTGTACTGCACTGTGCAAATCAACTGATCTCTGTGCAGCGAGGCGCTGGACTGCACTGTGCAAATCAACTGATCTCTGTGCAGCGAGGCGCTGTATCTGCACTGTGCAAATCAACTGATCTCTGTGCAGCGAGGCGCTGTATCTGCACTGTGCAAATCAACTGATCTCTGTGTAGCGAGGCGCTGGACTGCACTGTGCAAATCAACTGATCTCTGTGCAGCTAGGCGCTGTATCTGCACTGTGCAAATCAACTGATCTCTGTGTAGCGAGGCACTGTATCTGCACTGTGCAAATCAACTGATCTCTGTGCAGCGAGGCGCTGGACTGCACTGTGCAAATCAACTGATCTCTGTGTAGCGAGGCGCTGGACTGCACTGTGCAAATCAACTGATCTCTGTGCAGTGAGGCGCTGGACTGCACTGTGCAAATCAACTGATCTCTGTGTAGTGAGGCGCTGGACTGCACTGTGCAAATCAACTGATCTCTGTGTAGCGAGGCGCTGGACTGCACTGTGCAAATCAACTGATCTCTGTGCAGCGAGGCGCTGTACTGCACTGTGCAAATCAACTGATCTCTGTGTAGCGAGGCACTGGACTGCACTGTGCAAATCAACTGATCTCTGTGCAGCGAGGCGCTGGACTGCACTGTGCAAATCAACTGATCTCTGTGCAGCGAGGCGCTGTATCTGCACTGTGCAAATCAACTGATCTCTGTGCAGCGAGGCGCTGTATCTGCACTGTGCAAATCAACTGATCTCTGTGCAGCGAGGCGCTGGACTGCACTGTGCAAATCAACTGATCTCTGTGCAGCGAGGCGCTGGACTGCACTGTGCAAATCAACTGATCTCTGTGCAGCGAGGCGCTGTATCTGCACTGTGCAAATCAACTGATCTCTGTGCAGCGAGGCGCTGGACTGCACTGTGCAAATCAACTGATCTCTGTGTAGCGAGGCGCTGGACTGCACTGTGCAAATCAACTGATCTCTGTGCAGCGAGGCGCTGGACTGCACTGTGCAAATCAACTGATCTCTGTGTAGCGAGGCGCTGGACTGCACTGTGCAAATCAACTGATCTCTGTGCAGTGAGGCGCTGGACTGCACTGTGCAAATCAACTGATCTCTGTGTAGCGAGGCGCTGGACTGCACTGTGCAAATCAACTGATCTCTGTGCAGTGAGGCGCTGGACTGCACTGTGCAAATCAACTGATCTCTGTGCAGTGAGGCGCTGGACTGCACTGTGCAAATCAACTGATCTCTGTGCAGCGAGGCGCTGTATCTGCACTGTGCAAATCAACTGATCTCTGTGCAGCGAGGCGCTGTATCTGCACTGTGCAAATCAACTGATCTCTGTGCAGCGAGGCGCTGGACTGCACTGTGCAAATCAACTGATCTCTGTGCAGCGAGGCGCTGTATCTGCACTGTGCAAATCAACTGATCTCTGTGCAGCGAGGCGCTGTATCTGCACTGTGCAAATCAACTGATCTCTGTGCAGCGAGGCGCTGTATCTGCACTGTGCAAATCAACTGATCTCTGTGCAGCGAGGCGCTGTATCTGCACTGTGCAAATCAACTGATCTCTGTGCAGCGAGGCGCTGTATCTGCACTGTGCAAATCAACTGATCTCTGTGCAGCGAGGCGCTGTATCTGCACTGTGCAAATCAACTGATCTCTGTGCAGCGAGGCGCTGTATCTGCACTGTGCAAATCAACTGATCTCTGTGCAGCGAGGCGCTGGACTGCACTGTGCAAATCAACTGATCTCTGTGCAGCGAGGCGCTGTATCTGCACTGTGCAAATCAACTGATCTCTGTGCAGCGAGGCGCTGTATCTGCACTGTGCAAATCAACTGATCTCTGTGCAGCGAGGCGCTGTATCTGCACTGTGCAAATCAACTGATCTCTGTGCAGCGAGGCACTGTATCTGCACTGTGCAAATCAACTGATCTCTGTGTAGCGAGGCGCTGGACTGCACTGTGCAAATCAACTGATCTCTGTGCAGTGAGGCGCTGGACTGCACTGTGCAAATCAACTGATCTCTGTGCAGCGAGGCGC
Source organism: Polyodon spathula (assembly GCF_017654505.1). Taxonomy (NCBI): domain Eukaryota; kingdom Metazoa; phylum Chordata; class Actinopteri; order Acipenseriformes; family Polyodontidae; genus Polyodon; species Polyodon spathula. Next base: position 50,607,373 of record NC_054541.1, on the reverse strand, counting down.
TGTATCTGCACTGTGCAAATCAACTGATCTCTGTGTAGCGAGGCGCTGGACTGCACTGTGCAAATCAACTGATATCTGTGTAGTGAGGCGCTGTACTGCACTGTGCAAACCAAGTGTTGCATTGAATTAAATCTTCCTGTCCTTCTTAACATTTATTTCACTGAGGTCCATGCGTTTTTGTAATAATGCACTCGTAAGAGACACCCGAGTCTCCAGGGCTGTGAGCGGCGGCTGCTGAATGCACTGGGAAGTGAATTAAACCATCAGCGACTCTGGATAAGACGCTGTACGGGCGTCTCTGAAGTCACAATGTGGTTCAGCACACATACCCACCCCCTGGGGGCGCTGCTGAGCACGTACCTTGATGATGTTGAGGAGCTCGTAGCGGTCGATGCAGCCGTTGCCGTCCACGTCGTAGAGCTTGAAGTACCAGCGCAGCTTCTGCTCCATCTTACCACGCAGCACCAGACTCAGAGCTGCAACGTACTCCATGAAGTCGATATAGCCGTCCTGAGAGAGAGACAGAGAGAGAGAGCCTGTGAGTCAGCACTGCCATGAAACACTTGTACACTACACTACCCTATAGAGAGATTTATACAGATCTGTTTAATGTCTGAATAGCTAATACTCAATACATGTTCATTTCCCACAGTACAGCGGGGCTGAACAGTGACCATGCTGAACAGTGACCACGCTGAACAGTGACCATGCTGAACAGTGACCATGCTGAAAGGCAGTGGCCACGCTGAACAGTGACCATGCTGAACAGTGACCATGCTGAACAGCAGTGACCATGCTGAACAGTGACCATGCTGAACAGCAGTGACCAGGCTGAACAGCAGTGACTAGGCTGAACAGTGACCATGCTGAACAGTGACCATGCTGAAAGGCAGTGGCCACACTGAACAGTGACCATGCTGAACAGTGACCATGCTGAACAGCAGTGACCAGGCTGAACAGCAGTGACTAGGCTGAACAGTGACCATGCTGAACAGCAGTGACCATGCTGAACAGTGACCATGCTGAACAGCAGTGACCAGGCTGAACAGCAGTGACCAGGCTGAACAGCAGTGACCAGGCTGAACAGTGACCAGGCTGAACAGTGACCAGGCTGAACAGTGACCATGCTGAACAGTGACCATGCTGAACAGCAGTGACCAGGCTGAACAACAGTGACCATGCTGAACAGTGACCATGCTGAACAGTGACCAGGCTGAACAGTGACCAGGCTGAACAGTGACTGTTTGTTCTGCTTTAATAAATGTTTAATAATGAAACATCTTGAAATATGTTTTTTTTTTTCTCAATCACACTACTGTATACACACATACACACACAAGCTACTGTACACTCACACACATACACACTCCATCACACAAGCTACTGTACACTCACACACATACACACTCCATCACACAAGCTACTGTACACTCACACACATTACACACACTCCATCACACAAGCTACTGTACACTCACACACATACACACTCCATCACACAAGCTACTGTACACTCACACACATACACACTCCATCACACAAGCTACTGTACACTCACACACATACACACTCCATCACACAAGCTACTGTACACTCACACATGCACACACAAGCTACTGTACACTCACACATACACACACTCCATCACACAAGCTACTGTACACTCATACACATACACACTCAATCACACAAGCTACTGTACACTCACACACATACACACTCCACAAACACACACCATCACACACACTACTGTACACTCACACACATACACACTCAATCACACAAGCTACTGTACACTCACACACATACACACTCAATCACACAAGCTACTGTACACTCACACACATACACACTCAATCACACAAGCTACTGTACACTCACACACATACACACTCAATCACACAAGCTACTGTACACTCACACACATACACACTCAATCACACAAGCTACTGTACACTCACACACATACACACTCCATCACACAAGCTACTGTACACTCACACACATACACACTCAATCACACAAGCTACTGTACACTCACACACATACACACTCCATCACACAAGCTACTGTACACTCACACACATACACACTCCATCACACAAGCTACTGTACACTCACACACATACACACATACACACTCACATACACACACTCACACACAAGCTACTGTACACTCACACACATACACACTCACATCACACAAGCTACTGTACACTCACACACATACACACTCCATCACACAAGCTACTGTACACTCACACACATACACACTCCATCACACAAGCTACTGTACACTCACACACATACACTCACACACATACACACTCAATTACACAAGCTACTGTACACTCACACACATACACACTCAATCACACAAGCTACTGTACACTCACACACATACACACTCAATCACACAAGCTACTGTACACAAGCTACTGTACACTCACACACATACACACTCAATCACACAAGCTACTGTACACTCACACACACACACTCCATCACACAAGCTACTGTACACTCACACACATACACACTCAATCACACAAGCTACTGTACACTCACACACATACACACTCAATCACACAAGCTACTGTACACTCACACACATACACACTCAATCACACAAGCTACTGTACACTCACACACATACACACTCCATCACACAAGCTACTGTACACTCACACACATACACACTCCATCACACAAGCTACTGTACACTCACACACATACACACTCCATCACACAAGCTACTGTACACTCACACACATACACACTCAATCACACAAGCTACTGTACACTCACACACATACACACTCCATCACACAAGCTACTGTACACTCACACACATACACACTCCATCACACAAGCTACTGTACACTCACACACATACACACTCCATCACACAAGCTACTGTACACTCACACACATACACACTCCATCACACAAGCTACTGTACACTCACACACATACACACTCCATCACACAAGCTACTGTACACTCACACACATACACACTCCATCACACAAGCTACTGTACACTCACACACATACACACTCAATCACACAAGCTACTGTACACTCACACACATACACACTCAATCACACAAGCTACTGTACACTCACACACATACACACTCAATTACACAAGCTACTGTACACTCACTACTATACACTCACACACATACACACTCAATCACACAAGCTACTGTACACTCACACACATACACACACACTCAATCACACAAGCTACTGTACACTCACACACATACACACACAATCACACACTCCATCACACAAGCTACTGTACACTCACACACATACACACTCAATCACACAAGCTACTGTACACTCACACACATACACACTCCATCACACAAGCTACTGTACACTCACACACATACACACTCAATCACACAAGCTACTGTACACTCACACACATACACACTCAATCACACAAGCTACTGTACACTCACACACATACACACTCATTCACACAAGCTACTACTCAATCACACAAGCTACTGTACACTCACACATCACACAAGCTACTGTACACTCACACACATACACACTCAATCACACAAGCTACTGGTACACTCACACACATACACACTCACACACAAGCTACTATACACTCACACACATACACACTCAATCACACAAGCTACTGTACACTCACACACACACACACTCAATCACACAAGCTACTACACTCACACACACACACACATGCACACACAATCACACAAGCTACTGTACACTCACACACATACACACTCAATCACACAAGCTACTGTACACTCGCACACATACACACTCCATCACACAAGCTACTGTACACTCACACACATACACACTCAATCACACAAGCTACTGTACATTCACACACATACACACTCCATCACACAAGCTACTGTACACTCACACACATACACACTCCATCACACAAGCTACTGTACACTCACACACATACACACTCCATCACACAAGCTACTGTACACTCACACACATACACACTCACATCACACAAGCTACTGTACACTCACACACATACACACTCAATCACACAAGCTACTGTACACTCACACACATACACACTCCATCACACAAGCTACTGTACACTCACACACATACACACTCCATCACACAAGCTACTGTACACTCACACACACACACTCACACACATACACACTCAATCACACAAGCTACTGTACACTCACACACATACACACTCAATCACACAAGCTACTGTACACTCACACAAGCTACTGTACACTCACACACATACACACTCAATCACACAAGCTACTGTACACTCACACACATACACACTCCATCACACAAGCTACTGTACACTCACACACATACACACTCAATCACACAAGCTACTGTACACTCGCACACATACACACTCCATCACACAAGCTACTGTACACTCACACATGCACACACACGCTACTGTACACTCACACATGCACACACTCCATCACACAAGCTACTGTACACTCACACACATACACACTCAATCACACAAGCTACTGTACACTCACACACATACACACTCAATCACACAAGCTACTGTACACTCACACACATACACACTCACACACATACACACTCAATTACACACACTGTACACTACACACATACACTCACACACATACACACTCAATCACACAAGCTACTGTACACTCACACACATACACACTCACACACATACACACTCACTCACACAAGCTACTGTACACTCACACAAGCTACTGTACACTCACACATACACACTCAATCACACAAGCTACTGTACACTCACACACACTCACACACATACACACTCAATCACACAAGCTACTGTACACTCACACACATACACACTCAATCACACAAGGTACTCCACACACACACACTCAAGCACAGAAGTTGTCCATTCGCTATTCCACGGGTAACCTAAACCCCACCTTATCTCTTTCTCAGGATTTTCCCCTTGCAGAGCTGTGCATGACTGTGCTGTACTACAGTGTTTACAATGTCACACAGTGCCTCAGTAAACGTGCACAGCACAAGGGTAGGCATGCAGTCGCACAGAAGGAGATGCCCTGGCTCTCATCTCCAACCAGCAGAGCGGCAGCGTGCTGCCTGCCTCGGCCTCAACTCTCACAGGTATAGGGGCAGCTAGAATAGACTCACTGTGCTTGTTACACAGCTCCAGTCAGCAGTCAGCACTGGCAGCTGTCCGGGGTAGCGCAAGGACAGTGACAGCGTGATGTGCCGCTCACAGGGAGCCCCTATGCAATGGTGCCCTGAGTTTAATATAATGGGTTTAATCTAAAACCCCCAAAGAGTTCAACTATGGTTTATTTTCATCCCACTACAGTACATGCAGCTCTGGTCAATGGTTTTGCATCACCCCAAAATTTAGCTTCATAAAGTCGACTAAAACTTGCTCAATAATGTTACATTAACATATTGAATTACAGGTTTGTATTTTTCCATATACTTGACAAAAAACTAAATTTGAAAAATGCAACCACTCAAAAATGTAACATGAAACAAACACTGTGCTGCTATTCTGGCTTCCGGTAGACTCTTGCGATGTCATTTTGTAGTTTCTTTGATTACATGATGATATATAAAAGATTTGAATATTTTTCTTTAAATGTCTTAATCCTAAAATTCTAGGCTGGCTCTTTATAACCCTAAAGAAGGTGTTTCCCTCCAGGTTAACCATGCAGCTGGAGGAGTCTGTGAGCTCACCCCATCACTGCAGCACCCTGGGGTTCACCAGGCCAGATTCCTTACCTTGTTCATGTCAAAGGTGCGAAACATCTGCTCGATGTAGGCGTTGGCTTCCGGGTCCAAACCCCTCAATCCAAAGAACTGCTTGAACTCATGCAGGGTGAGCTGTCCGGACGGGCACTCCTTCATGAACTTCTTGTACCAGTGATGGATCTCCACCGCCTGCATGTTGTCTATCGCTGAGCTGTTATCGTTGCCCATTGCTGCTGAGGATAGTGAGGGTCAGAGAGGGAGAGAGAGAGTGGTGGTATCAGGAGATGAAGCTGCTTCTTCTCAGCCTGCTTGGTCTACTGTGAGGGGGAAGCTCAGGCTCAAGCTTCGCACAGCACAGTCACTCAACACAGGCGTGGCTTCTTAGTGGCTGCGGCTTTTAAATGGAACTGATCTCCTGCTGAGCCAATCAAGGTTTTAACCTGGATCATTATAATAACGCTGAATTAAGGGTTTCAGAATGTCAGATCCGTAGCAGCCTGTGTGGAAAGCAGGGCTCGCTAATACCACCCCCCCACTTAACCTTCTCTCTCTCAACAGGGGTTTATTTCAGGAGCAGTGTCTGGAAGGTCAGAGCTTCCTCAATCCGCAGTGGATGTGCTTTCTTTCTTTCTTTTTTCTTTCACTCTTTATTTTACAAATGTGCCACTATGATTTTAACCTCCGAGATACAGCGAGTGCTGTCAATGTATCTCTCTCTCTTTTTGCACTGTAGTGGAAGATATCAACAGTGTTTTCAAGCTCAGAATGGAGTTAGTCTTGTACTCAGTATAAGCAGTAGCAGATTAGTGAGTCAGTAATGGTAGCCAGGAGGACTGAGGCTTTCTGTTTAAAAGGGGCTGGCAACTCAACAGGACAGGTGAGGCTCTGATGAGATCTGCTTTGCTGCCACTCAGTGGGTAAAATTGTCAAAAGCTGATTGGAAAAATGGGTTCCTGAGCCTGGGAATGAATTAAAGACCCAGACGACAGCCAGCAACGTGGAATGGTTTTACAATACTCCTACATTATAATGCTGTGACTTGAAGCCACAGCTAGCAAAGCACAGAAGGACACACACTGAAACAGAAAAGGACTGCCCTTCTACATGTGTCTGACAGTCACGGCAGAGGCTCTGTTAATACAGCACCTTTATCCATGGCTCCCTCTGTGTTAAGCTGTTTCATAGCATCACCTTACATGGCCTTAAAGAGCCGGTGTATCTTGAGAACTTTGTTTTAATCTTTGTAAGACCTCAAAGATCACCCGCCAGTCTTTGCACAGACAGCAATAACGCAAGTCTTTTTTTTCTGTATATATCTATTTATATTTGTGGTGTTTTGCTATAAGAAGCCAGTCAGTCCACAGTGGAACGGCACCATGGGACTTACAGGACCAACCAGCAGGGTCTCTAGCAACCCTGGGCATAGTCCCAGCCAGGGCCAGAATTACCCCCCCTAGCAAAGTGTGCTTAAACATGGTAAAGCACAGGTAAGCATTGTAAAGAGACGCATGATAAAAAGCACATCAAATAAACAAGGCAAAGCATGGTAAATGCATGTGTAACGGGCAGCGTTGTGTGACACACACAACACATTTCAAGTAAACATAAGGGAAACAGCCCTAACCTTTGAAACTAATACATATTATAGCACATAAGAATGAAACTGTGTTGTTTTGTTGCTTCTCCGTCTTCACGTCATAATTTGCTTTCTTGTCGTGTTGGAGCTGGTAGGGCTGCCTGCCTTGTACCTTACAGGAAGTCCCTACACTGCTTGGCATGACACAAAATGCTGTGCTAAATCTTCACAACCAAAGCCAGTACAGTCAGTTGCTGAACATCACCAAGCGCCAGTACAGGTAGTGCTGAGCTCATAAGCATTACCGAGTTTACTGCTTGAGCTTTTCAAGCAGAGCTTGTTTGTTACAGCAGTTAAATAGGACGCCAGTGGCCATTCAGAATAGGATCCAAGTAGATGAAGTGCTACTCAAGCAGGAAACAGTGACCTAATGCTGCTGGACATGAACTTCGGATGCACTCTTGAAAAGGCATTATAACTTATGCAGCTGGTACAGACATATCTACTGCTAGGTAAGCAGTGATTAGGTAGGACTAGTAGCACTTTCTTTGTCTTTTAGTCGGTTTTGGAGCAGAAGGGGGTTACTGTGTAGATCTGACCTCATCTTCCAACTACAAAGACCCCCTTTTACAGGGGAACAAATAAGAACATAAGAACATAAGAAAGTTTACAAACGAGAGGAGGCCATTCGGCCCATCTTGCTCGTTTGGTTGTTAGTAGCTTATTGATCCCAAAATCTCATCAAGCAGCTTCTTGAAGGATCCCAGGGTGTCAGCTTCAACAACATTACTGGGGAGTTGATTCCAGACCCTCACAATTCTCTGTGTAAAAAAGTGTCTCCTATTTTCTGTTCTGAATGCCCCTTTTTCTAAACTCCATTTGTGACCCCTGGTCCTTGTTTCTTTTTTCAGGCTGAAAAAGTCCCTTGGGTCGACACTGTCAATACCTTTTAGAATTTTGAATGCTTGAATTAGGTCGCCACGTAGTCTTCTTTGTTCAAGACTGAACAGATTCAATTCTTTTAGCCTGTCTGCATATGACATGCCTTTTAAGCCCGAAATAATTCTGGTCGCTCTTCTTTGCACTCTTTCTAGAGCAGCAATATCTTTTTTATAGCGAGGTGACCAGAACTGCACACAATATTCAAGATGAGGTCTTACAAGTGCATTGTACAGTTTTAACATTACTTCCCTTGATTTAAATTCAACACTTTTCACAATGTATCCGAGCATCTTGTTAGCCTTTTTTATAGCTTCCCCACATTGCCTAGATGAAGACATTTCTGAGTCAACAAAAACTCCTAGGTCTTTTTCATAGATTCCTTCTCCAATTTCAATATCTCCCATATGATATTTATAATGTACATTTTTATTTCCTGCGTGCAGTACCTTACACTTTTCTCTATTAAATGTCATTTGCCATGTGTCTGCCCAGTTCTGAATCTTGTCTAGATCATTTTGAATGACCTTTGCTGCTGCAACAGTGTTTGCCACTCCTCCTACTTTTGTGTCGTCTGCAAATTTAACAAGTTTGCTTACTATACCAGAATCTAAATCATTAATGTAGATTAGGAATAGCAGAGGACCTAATACTGATCCCTGTGGTACACCGCTGGTTACCACACTCCATTCTGAGGTTTTTCCTCTAATCAGTACTTTCTGTTTTCTACATGTTAACCACTCCCTAATCCATGTACATGTGTTTCCTTGAATCCCAACTGCGTTCAGTTTGAGAATTAATCTTTTGTGCGGGACTTTGTCAAAAGCTTTCTGGAAATCTAAATAAACCATGTCATATGCTTTGCAATTATCCATTATCGATGTTGCATCCTCAAAAAAATCAAGCAAGTTAGTTAGGCACGATCTCCCTTTCCTAAAACCATGTTGACTGTCTCCCAGTACCCTGTTACCATATAGGTAATTTTCCATTTTGGATCTTATTATAGTTTCCATAAGTTTGCATATAATAGAAGTCAGGCTTACTGGTCTGTAGTTACCTGGTTCAGTTTTGTTTCCCTTTTTGTGGATCGGTATTACGTTTGCAATTTTCCAGTCTGTCGGTACCACCCCTGTGTCAAGAGACTGCTGCATGATCTTGGTTAGCGGTTTGTAAATTACTTCTTTCATTTCTTTGAGTACTACTGGGAGGATCTCATCCGGCCCAGGGGATTTGTTTATTTTAAGAGCTCCTAGTCCCTTTAACACTTCTGCCTCAGTTATGCTAAAGTTATTTAAAACTGGATAGGAACTGGATGACATGTGGGGCATGTTGTCAGTATCTTCCTTTGTAAAAACTTGTGAAAAGTAATCATTTAACATATTTGCTATTTTTTTTCCTTCCTCTACGATTTTGCCATTTGTATCTCTTAAACATTTAATCTCCTCTTTGAATGTTCTCTTGCTGTTGTAATATTGGAAAAACATTTTGGAATTGGTTTTAGCTCCCTTAGCAATGTTCATTTCTATTTCTCTCTTGGCCTTTCTAACTTCCTTTTTGACTTGTGTTTGCAGTTCTGTGTACTCTTTCTGTGTACTTTCTTTTTGGTCCTTTTTTAATGCTCTGTAAAGTGCCTTTTTTCGCTGAATATTTTTTTTTAATTGATCTATTAAACCATTTTGGCAATTTAGTTTTACATTTAGATTTGTCTACTTTAGGGATGTAATTGTTTTGCGCCTCTAGTACTACATTTTTGAAGAACAACCATCCTTCTTCTGTGGGTGTTTTCTCTATTTTACTCCAATCTACTTCTGTTAGTCTCTGTTTCATACCTTCATAGTTTGCTTTTCTAAAATTGTAAACCTTAGCTTTAGTCATTACTTTTGGGGATTTAAAAAACACTTCAAATGAGACCATGTTATGGTCTGAGTTTGCCAGTGGTTCTCTGACCTCTGTTTTAGTTATTCTATCTTCGTTATTTGAAAAGACTAAATCAAGGCATGCCTCCCCTCTAGTGGGTGCCTTCACAAATTGTGTTAGGAAGCAGTCATTTGTCATTTCCACCCCACCGGGTTTTCCCATTTTATTTGGGGGAAGTTGAAATCCCCCATTAGTATGGCTTCTCCTTTGCTACACACATTTCTAATGTCATTGTATAACAGATTATTGTGCTCACCGTCTGAATCTGGCGGTCTATAGCATGCTCCTATTATTATGCCCTTTGAATTTTTGTCCGTTATTCTGACCCATATTGATTCGGTTTTATTTTCTTTGTCCAGGTTTAACACCTGGGCTTCAAGACTGTTTCTTATGTATAGCGCTACCCCTCCTCCTCTTCTGTCCTGCCTGTCTTTCCTATACAGTGTATACCCACAAATATTATATTCGTCCCCATCACTCTCAGACAACCACGTTTCTGTAACACCTATCACATCATAGTTACCTGTTAGTGCAGTAGCTTCAAGTTCTAGAATTTTGTTTCTGATACTTCTAGCATTTAGATAAATACATTTAATGGTTGTCTTACCTGAGTTGTTGTTCTTGTTTTGATGTGGTCTCCCTTCTGTTTTTTTGTTGATTTCTCCCCCCTTCCTTTCTAGTTTAAATGCTTCTGAACCTGCTCGAGGATCTTTTCTCCAAGTAGACTGGTTCCCTTGTTATTTAAATGCAGTCCGTCCCGTCTATACAGATAGTCCTGGTTGTAGAATGTGGTCCAATGATCAAGATAGGTGAAGCCTTCCCGTGTGCACCACGTCTTCAGCCATGCGTTTTGATTAATTATTTCCAGCTGTCCATATGGTCCTTTGCAAGGTGCCGGTAGTATACCAGAAAATACCACAGTTTTGGTTTTCTCTTTTAATTTCCTTCCTAGCTCTCTGAATTTGTTTTGCAGGGATTTTGGTCTGTCTCTTCCAATGTTGTTTGTACCGATGTGGACGACTACTACCGGGTCGTCTCCTGTTCGTTCTAGGAGCCTGTCCACGTTCTCAGTGATGTGCTTGACCGAGGCTCCCGGAAGGCAGCACACTGTTGTAGTAAGGGGGTCCAAACTGCGAATTGAACTTGCTGTGTTTCTCAATATGGAGTCCCCAACAATCATGACCTCCCTTCTTTTTGCTGTCTGGTCACCACTGTCAATAGGGTCCTGGATGTTGTTCCTTTCATTCTCTTGTTGTTGGTTCTGCTCATCAAAATTCTGAAGTGACTCAAATCTGTTGGTTGTTTTGATTTCTGGTGGTTGTGTTTGACGAAGTTTCTTTTTTTCCCTGCTTCTGCCTACCTGAACCCAGCTGTTCTGACCTTCTATCTCCCTGGTGGCTTTCAGTCTGTTAGGGGTGATGCAGACTTCCATGAATTGTGGGTGTGCCAGTTCCTCAAGATCCTGTTGCTGTCTCACTTCTTCCAGCTCCATTTCTAGCATACTTACTAGTTTATGCAAATCCTGGATCGTGCTGCACTTTACGCACACTTGGTTTAGCTCCGCTGGGTTTTCTCGGATTTCCCACATCAAGCAGGTGTCACAGATTACAGGCTTGAAGACCATGTTGAGGTTTTTTTTTTTTAAGTTTAGTTTCTTCTGCAGCCGTCAACCTGCTTTCAACCTGCTTCGAAACTGCTCTGTACTTTTCCACGCTGTACTTCTCCCACTCGCTGTCGCTTCCACTCGCTGTCGCTGGGAAGACTGCCTCGTTTAACTGCGTTGTTCTGCTGTGCTGTCGGCTCCTCCCCTCGCCCGTGTCTCAAAACGGCGCTGAATTTGAATCAGCTGCTCCGAGTTTCAGCTTGTTTGTTATCAGAAAAACACACGCGGCTGTTTGACTTTGAGCTGCTGCTGTGTTTCCCCAATGTCCTCTGTTTTCTGATTAAAGCAATTCAAGATGCAATTTCTCCTTTCTGCTTCGAAACTGCTCTGTACTTTTCCACGCCTGTACTTCTCCCACTCGCTGTCGCTGGGAAGGAATGCATCAGACCAACAGAGAGGTAAAACTGCAGAGAAGCAGCAAGACCACCAAACACAGGGGAACAAGAGATCAAAACCCTGGGGTTATTGAACCCCGTTCACTGAACCTGAGCCTCACCGCACCGTGTCAGAACAGGGAGTTGCTACTGCAGCGCTAGTGCAATGTTTTGGTCACCTGGCTCTATTCTGCTGCGTGGCGCCCGTGCTACATGCATTGAAATGCAGAATACACTAAAGAGACTCGGAATAGGGTACACACAGTATCCACGCTTTATATAAACCGCAGCGATATTTACTAATGTACTTCTTTTAATAGGAAGGGTACTGTCGCTGCTGTTTGTCACGGAGCTGCGCCACGGTTTCAGACGATCCCTGCCCTGAGAACGCTGTTTTTTTTTTTTGTTTGTTTGTTTGTTTGTTTGTTTGTTTGAGTAATTTTGAGACTACCTCTGACGCAAACCGGAATTACCCAATCAGCGTTGTCTAGTTTTTGTTCCGGGATTCCTGATGATGTGGCTTCTGTCCTTGATTCCTGGAGAAAAATAATTATTAAAAACCGCGGAGCAAACACACAGGTTAGTTAAAAAGGTAATATTTACTTTAAAAAAAAAAAATATATATATATATATATATATATGATTAAAACAAAACTGTATGTCTCTCGCAGTGTCATAAAAACGCTGTTTTGTATTTACACAATTGCTGTAAAGCAAATAATAAAACAGTGTGGTATCCGGATCAGTGTTTGCAAGCAAAAAAAAAACCAAACAATCCTATTGAAGAAAATTAAATTAAGCTCGAAAAACCAGGCAACACCCTGCATACAATGCTAACCTGCACACAGGGTTTACGAGCAGGACTCCACCGTGCAATCGTGTCGGACTAACCGGCTGTTACACGGTTACATTGAGAAGCAGTCAGTGGATGTTGTTGTAGTTACATTATAAAGGGACGAAAACAACAGACATTTGAAGTTTTGCCTCTGTGTTTTTACAGCGTCTGTATGTGTGTATTTACGCACGTACGTGTATACAGTTTTAGTTGAACTGTAGTTTTTAGGTTGTATCCATCTGCATACAAAATCATAGGAAAGTATTTGTGCTAGCTCGCAATTGCATAGTTAGGCGGCAGAAATGACAGCTGAACATTCCCTAGTGATGGTCATTTCAAAACCCACCTGCTGAGTCCCGCTTTAGGAGTGTTTACAGAAACGCAGAGAGTCAACAGCATGGTTTGATAACCCATTCCATCCGCTCACCACTCTCTGTGTGAAGAAGAGTCTCCTTCAGCAACATGACTAGGTAACCCATTCCATCCCCTCACCACTCTCTGTGTGAAGAAGAGTCTCCTTCAGCAACATGACTAGGTAACCCATTCCATCCCCTCACCACTCTCTGTGTGAAGAAGAGTCTCCTTCAGCAACATGACTAGGTAACCCATTCCATCCCCTCACCACTCTCTGTGTGAAGAAGAGTCTCCTTCAGCAACATGACTAGGTAACCCATTCCATCCCCTCACCACTCTCTGTGTGAAGAAGAGTCTCCTTCAGCAACATGACTAGGTAACCCATTCCATCCCCTCACCACTCTCTGTGTGAAGAAGAGTCTCCTTCAGCAACATGACTAGGTAACCCATTCCATCCCCTCACCACTCTCTGTGTGAAGAAGAGTCTCCTTCAGCAACATGACTAGGTAACCCATTCCATCCCCTCACCACTCTCTGTGTGAAGAAGAGTCTCCTTCAGCAACATGACTAGGTAACCCATTCCATCCCCTCACCACTCTCTGTGTGAAGAAGAGTCTCCTTCAACAACATGACTAGGTAACCCATTCCATCCCCTCACCACTCTCTGTGTGAAGAAGAGTCTCCTTCAACAACATGACTAGGTAACCCATTCCATCCCCTCACCACTCTCTGTGTGAAGAAGAGTCTCCTTCAACAACATGACTAGGTAACCCATTCCATCCCCTCACCACTCTCTGTGTGAAGAAGAGTCTCCTTCAGCAACATGACTAGGTAACCCATTCCATCCCCTCACCACTCTCTGTGTGAAGAAGAGTCTCCTTCAACAACATGACTAGGTAACCCATTCCATCCCCTCACCACTCTCTGTGTGAAGAAGAGTCTCCTTCAGCAACATGACTAGGTAACCCATTCCATCCCCTCACCACTCTCTGTGTGAAGAAGGGTCTCCTTCAGCAACATGACTATTCCCCATTCCCTCCCCTCACCACTCTCTGTGTGAAGAAGAGTCTCCTTCAGCAACATGACTAGGTAACCCATTCCATCCCCTCACCACTCTCTGTGTGAAGAAGAGACTCCTTCAGCAACATGACTAGGTAACCCATTCCATCCCCTCACCACTCTCTGTGTGAAGAAGAGTCTCCTTCAGCAACATGACTAGGTAACCCATTCCATCCCCTCACCACTCTCTGTGTGAAGAAGAGTCTCCTTCAGCAACATGACTAGGTAACCCATTCCATCCCCTCCCCACTCTCTGTGTGAAGAAGAGTCTCCTTCAACAACATGACTAGGTAACCCATTCCATCCGCTCACCACTCTCTGGGTGAAGAAGAGAATCCTTCAGCAACATGACTAAAGTAAGGAGTAGGTGAGAGACACACTTCTTTCTGAGGATCCATCCCCTCACCACTCTCTGTGTGAAGAAGAGTCTCCTTCAGCAACATGACTAGGTAACCCATTCCATCCCCTCACCACTCTCTGTGTGAAGAAGAGTCTCCTTCAACAACATGACTAGGTAACCCATTCCATCCCCTCACCACTCTCTGTGTGAAGAAGAGTCTCCTTCAACAACATGACTAGGTAACCCATTCCATCCCCTCACCACTCTCTGTGTGAAGAAGAGTCTCCTTCAGCAACATGACTAGGTAACCCATTCCATCCCCTCACCACTCTCTGTGTGAAGAAGAGTCTCCTTCAACAACATGACTAGGTAACCCATTCCATCCCCTCACCACTCTCTGTGTGAAGAAGAGTCTCCTTCAGCAACATGACTAGGTAACCCATTCCATCCCCTCACCACTCTCTGTGTGAAGAAGAGTCTCCTTCAGCAACATGACTAGGTAACCCATTCCATCCCCTCACCACTCTCTGTGTGAAGAAGTGTCTCCTTCAGCAACATGACTAGGTAACCCATTCCATCCCCTCCCCACTCTCTGTGTGAAGAAGAGTCTCCTTCAACAACATGACTAGGTAACCCATTCCATCCCCTCACCACTCTCTGTGTGAAGAAGAGTCTCCTTCAGCAACATGACTAGGTAACCCATTCCATCCCCTCACCACTCTCTGTGTGAAGAAGAGTCTCCTTCAGCAACATGACTAGGTAACCCATTCCATCCCCTCACCACTCTCTGTGTGAAGAAGGGTCTCCTTCAGCAACATGACTAGGTAACCCATTCCATCCCCTCCCCACTCTCTGTGTGAAGAAGAGTCTCCTTCAACAACATGACTAGGTAACCCATTCCATCCCCTCACCACTCTCTGTGTGAAGAAGGGTCTCCTTCAGCAACATGACTAGGTAACCCATTCCATCCCCTCCCCACTCTCTGTGTGAAGAAGAGTCTCCTTCAACAACATGACTAGGTAACCCATTCCATCCGCTCACCACTCTCTGTGTGAAGAAGGGTCTCCTTCAGCAACATGACTAGGTAACCCATTCCATCCCCTCACCATTTTCTGTGTGAAGAAGTGTCTCCTTCAGCAACATGACTAGGTAACCCATCCCATCCGCTCACCACTCTCTGGGTGAAGAGTCTCCTTCAGCAACATGACTAGGTAACCCATTCTATCCCCTCACCATTCTCTTTGTGAAGAAGGGAACTCTGCTGAGCTTAAAGCATTGATTCAGGTTCACTTTGTCACTTCAAGTCACTCCAAGTTCCCCCCAGGCTAAATATATGCAGTTCCCTTCATATTGTAGCTCATTCCTTTAAAGTTAAACCCTGGGATTTCTCTATCTGTCTGTCTGTCTGTCTCTCTCTCTCTCTCTCTCTCTCTCTCTCTCTCTCTCTCTCTCTCTCTGTCTCTCTCTCAAGATTTAAAAATACTTGCTCCTCTCCTAACGTAAGTGGCAGTTTTTCGAAATCAGAGAGCAGGTGGAATGTTGTTCCTGACTCTGATCCTGATCCTGATTGGCCGGTCTGGGGAAGTACATGTCCCTGATCAACTTATAGGCTAGTGTTCTTTTTGTATTGCCTAATCATTTGAAGAGTAACAGTTTGATATCTGTATCATTTATATCATGATTCAAGACCAAAAGCACTTTTATTGTCATATCACAATATGTATTGTATTGTAACTTCCCACATTAATAGAACCCCAAGCTTTGCTGCTTTCACACCGATTCTATTATATATATATAAGTTTGAGTACACTTTCTGGAAACTAGGTTTTTTTCATAATTGACAATGTTTTACGTTGTATACGTTTCTGTAAATACTTGAAAATGAAAACACACGTTACAGTATGCAACAAAACATAAGAAGTATCAATGCAATGTTCAAGAAAATTGAAAGTTGTCTCTAAATCTTGGATTCCTCAAAACAGCCACCCTTTGCCTTAATAACAGCCTCACAAACACGAGGCATTCGGTTAACAAGTTTCAGCAGGAAATCACCCAACATGTCTTCCCAGCTCTTCTGCAGCAATTCCCAGAGATGTAGGGCACTTGTGGGTAGCTTTGCTTTGACTCTTCTGTCCAGTTCGTCCCATACAAGTTCTATGGGATTGAGGTCTGGAGACTGGGCAGGCCAGGTCATTAGATTGAGTTGTCCTTCACTTTCCTTCTTTGCCAGATAGTTCTTGCACAACTTTGAGGTGTGTTTCGGGTCATAATCTTGCTGAAGAATGAAGGACCACCCAACTAGCCATAATCCTGATGGAATGGCTTGCCTCTGAAGTATGCTATGATAGCCATGCTGGTTGAGCTTGCCATGGACTTGGTAAAGATCACCAACTCTGTCACCAATAAAGCAACCCCAGACCATGACACTGCATCCTCCATGCTTGACAGTGGGAACCACACATGTAGAACTCATGCGCTCACCCTCGCTGCATCTTACATTTGACCCAAATATTTCAAATTTTGACTCATTGGTCCATAAGACCGACTTCCACTCCTCAAACGTCCAGTTTCTGTGTTTTTTGCCCCAGGCAAGTCTCTTCCTCTTATTCTGCCCTCTTAACAATGGTTTCTTTGCAGCAATTCTTCCAGTTAGACCAGCTTCACACAATCTCCTCTGAACAGTTGATGTTGAAACATCTGTACTTCTAGTAGCATTTAGCTGAGCTTGTATTTCAGGGGCAGTTAATTGCCGGTTTCGCAGACTTGTGACTCGAATGAACTTGTTCTCTGATTCTGAGGTCACCCTTGGCCTGCCTGACCTTGTTCGGTCCTCATGAGTGCCAGTTTCTTCAAATCGTTTGATGGTCTTGGCCACAGCAGTTACAGACACTTGCAAAGTTCTTGCGATTTGTCTTAAAGATTGACCTTCATTACAGACTGTCTTTTTTCTTTGCCTAACTGAGCGTATTTTGCCATTTCTGCTCCCTTACATTCAGGAATGACAAACTTGTGCCTATGCTACCTATATTTATAGTAATCATGGACCCTCACCTGTTAACAATAATTGGTGACAAAAGGTTAATTAGGTAACATGCTAGTTAACTCAGAGAACATCTAACAAAGACACTTAGGCCAGTGTTCTAACACCGTGTTATACACATTTCAGACTTTTAACTGACTTGGGCTTCAGACTGAAATCCCCTTGCTTTGGGTGACCATTTCATTGAAATTGACAAGATTTACATTTTCATTTAAAAATTACATTTTTGAATGCAATTCACTTATGATTATCAGTTTATATAAGTACACGTATCATATAATGAAATATTAAGTGTTTATAGACAAGTTTATACAGTTAAAAGCATAGATAATCATGAAAAACCTGGTTTCAAGCAGGTGTACTCAAACTTTTGACTGGTACTGTGTATATATATATATATATATATATATATATATATATATATATACACACACACACACATATATATATATATATATACACACACACACACACACACACATATAGATATAATTATATATACGATATCTCATATATATATATATATATATATATATATATAGAATTCGTCAAAGAGCCTTCCCTTTTCCATAGAGGTCTTGATGCCAGGCACATTGTAAGTACAGAAATGTGTTTGTGGTTTTGCTGTGAGAAGGTTCCAATGTGATCACTTGGCAGGGATGTTTCAAGGCTTTAGTCGCTATACCTGTCTGGTGATTAGGAGAGAGAGCTGCAGCTTAGTTACACAACATGCTAACAAAAGCCCTTTGCAGAGCAGCTTTGAGAAAGCTCCGGAGTTCG
The DNA here is from genome assembly GCF_017654505.1 of Polyodon spathula. Lineage (NCBI taxonomy): Eukaryota > Metazoa > Chordata > Actinopteri > Acipenseriformes > Polyodontidae > Polyodon > Polyodon spathula. Next base: position 50,588,725 of record NC_054541.1, on the reverse strand, counting down.
GTTTCTCAGCCAGGCGGCACAGGGAGGCCTCAGGGTACAATTCGACTGCTTTCAAAAGGCAAATGCAAGCAAGGGCCTACATCAAGAGCTTTCTTTCCTAGAAAGCGAAGAGCACACTGAAAACGTCTCACAGTTGAGCAAAGTGCGGGTCCCCAGTTTAACCATCTCACAGGGTCAAGACAGTGCTGTTGGAAAATAGGTTTGTTTTATCGCTACAAACCTCCGTGAGTCTTTGTGTGGGTGTCTGTGTGTGCGTGCGTGTGGTTTGCACCCTGGTTAACGCAGTCCCACTGTCTGTCCCCAGGGTGGTGATGCTGAGCCGACTGTCCGGCCTGGCCAAGGGGGTGAACTCTGTCCTGCAGGAGCTGTCGGGGGACGGAGAGGAGCAGCATGAATCCGAGGTGAGCGGGGATTCACCACGGTCTTTAACACTTAGCGGTTCATTTTATGCAGCGCTTGTCAGACGCAATTTATGTTCACATGCTCTGTTTAAAATATATTTTTTCAGAGTAAAACAGGTTTTAAAGGCCCTACATAGCAAAACGACATCAGCACTGCATCACCAGCCAAGCCCCACCCCTTGTTGGCTGTATTTTTCGCATACCTCTTTATAGACGTGCATACTGATAAATCCTCTCCTGATCACTCGTTTTATCACCAAACTCCTCAATAATGCGATCCCAGTCATTATTTTATTACTGTAACATCTCAAAAAGCTCTGCAGATGTCCATGATATTCTTCGAGCGCTGGATGTGGAAGCAGCTATCTCCTTTGTTTGTGTCTGTGTTATCTCTGTGGTGCAGGGGCTATATGTATTGTTCAGATATGGCCCTTTTTTCCGGCTTCATTCAGCTCCTATTGGTCTCACTTGGCCATTAAAAGGTTTTCTCTGCTTTTTCTGGAGAAAAAACGACTAGAGACCTGTGCTTTACGTCTTTTTGTTGATATTGGACAGGGTCCAACATCGAACTTGAAAGGGATAATTGTAATGTCGGACCTGGTCCGACATAGGACAGTAAAGGGTTAAATGTGCACCTGCTGTTAACGCCCTGCTTTAGTGACTGTCGGGTTTTACCTAATCACAGGGTAATCACAGAGTTTACTGCTGTCCGTTATGAGGTGAATGTGTTGAATACAGATTGTTTGTAACCCTGATTCGGATGATCAATTCCAAACACATGCTTCCCTCCAATCATGTTCCAGTTTTGACCCCTGCTGGGTCAGTGCTGTTAACTGGGTTATCAGTTCAAGCAAAGCAACTGAAGAGCAGGTGTTTGAATTCGCTCTGAATAGTGGAGAGAGAAGCTAAGAACAAATCTTTTGTCCTGGTTTGGCCTCTTGCCACACAACGTAGTCTGAAATAGTCTGTTTCAGGTTTTAAACTAAATAAAAACATTAATGAACTGAAACTGTTTCACAGAGGTTGTCTAAGCCTCCTTGCCAGCTGTGCCAGTGGTTTTGTTGTGTGTGTGTGTGTGTGTGTGTCTGTCTGAGCCTCCTTGCCTGGTCGCGTGCTGACTGTCTTGTTGTTTTCCTGTGTTCCCAGGAGGGGGCGTTGGCGCAGGCTCCCCCAGCCCCGCAGGCTCTGGAGGGGGAGGATGCTCTGGAACGCCTGGCTCAGACCGAGCAGCTGGTGGTCCACCTGAAGGAGTTGATCAGAGAGAGAGATGCCAAGCTGCAGCAGAGCGAGGCCAGGCTCAAGGTGAGAGGCAGGCAGGGAGCAGGGACTGGCTGGACTGGGTGTGAGTCCGTGTAACAAAATCCAGATATGATAAAGTAACACACACAAAACAAATGGCTAGATCAAATACAGTCATATCATTCCGATTGAAATTATTGTCTCTGCTTCAGTTAGGAAGATAAGAAACGGGCTGAAACTTTTATGTAGATTGCAAGGCTGGGATGCGTTCATAAAGCATTAGCTATGCAGGTACATGGCTTGTGCGTACAGAACTGGCAGAGCAATGCTGAAAGGCTGTGTTGCATGAAATACAGTCCGGAGAGGTTTCTAGGCATGTTCCCACTGACCCATTGCTGTATCGGTCAGAGGTGGAACAGTGTTGGTGCTGGTGGCTCCTCATTTGCATATCAGTTTGCATGTAGAGCAGAATTAGCTTTCATTTCATCCACACAGAAACTCCAGGCTCAGTGCGTGAGCCAGCTTTTGTAAATGGGAGGTTACTTTTTGCTAACCTTGTTCAATCAGTGTGTGATTCAGATCGCTTCCTCAGGTTGAGTGCAACTTGCATATCTCTGTGTGGAGAGTTGATTTGATTAGAAGTGTAACCACATTTCAGATGTTGCTATCTCTGGCCGCAGGGTCTCTAAGAGTGCAATATAATGTTATAAGAGCACACTCAGACACACACACACACACACTTTGCTGGGTGGTAGTGGATGGAGAAGGCGCTGGGGTGCAGGTAGCTGGCGCAAGGCTGGTTATCCAGGTTCTGATCTGTGTGCTGTGGGTCCCTGCAGAAGGACAGGGAGGCAGCAGATGCCAGGAGCAGGGCTGGTTATCCAGGTTCTCATCTGTGTGCTGTGGGTCCCTGCAGGAGGACAGGGAGGCAGCAGATGCCAGGAGCAGGGCTGGTTGTCCAGGTTCTGATCTGTGTGCTGCGGGTCCCTGCAGGAGGACAGGGAGGCAGCAGATGCCAGGAGCAGGGCTGGTTATCTAGGTTCTCATCTGTGTGCTGCTGTTCCCTGCAGGAGGAGAGGGAGGCAGCAGATGCCAAGCTATCCAAGCTAAAACTCCAGGCCAAAGCCAAGGTGGTGTCACTCAACAAGCAGATCGAGGAGCTGAAGAAGACGACTCCAGGCAGCGAGCAAGGAGCGGCAGGGAGAGAGGTGGGTGAGAGCGCATAGCGCACAGCACACAGCACACAACCTGTCAGTCACAAAATGAGTCCGAACCTATCTGGGATCATTTGTTTAATATAGTTTACTGAAGGAGGGTTGTTCACGCTTACATGTGTGCATGCAGTGACGATCACGGTGACGTTCTTCTTAACGGTTTTTAATTTGCTCATTTTGTATTTCCAGCTGTCGGAGGGCCAGTACATTGCTTACTTTTATATGTTTCCATGAATGTGGCCTTTGTTATTTGTTTGCACTGAGCCTGTCTGTCGGGGGTAGCAGCCCTGGGATGATGTCACTGTGATCCGCTGCAGATTCACAGGAGCAGCCAGTGGAGCGGGCACACAGCCCTGCTCGATGCTGACAGTGGCTGTAAACAACTGCACAGCAATACTGCGACGGATTATTATTAAGCTGGTGTGGTCCCATATATAATCTCTGGGACAGCATTTTCTATTGTTGTCCTCACGTGAGGCGCAGTGATCACTCACCTGCTGACTGAATCCCAGAGCCAGCTGTCGGCGTGCAGCTCCGAGTGTCAGTGCTCTGAATCCCACAGCCAGCTGTCAGTGTGCAGCTCCGAGTGTCAGTGCTCTGAATCCCACAGCCAGCTGTCAGTGTGCAGCTCCGAGTGTCAGTGCTCTGAATCCCACAGCCAGCTGTCGGCGTGCAGCTCCGAGTGTCAGTGCTCTGAATCCCACAGCCAGCTGTCAGTGTGCAGCTCCGAGTGTCAGTGCTCTGAATCCCACAGCCAGCTGTCTGTGTGCAGCTCCGAGTGTCAGTGCTCTGAATCCCAGAGCCAGCTGTCTGTGTGCAGCTCCGAGTGTCAGTGCTCTGAATCCCAGAGCCAGCTGTCTGTGTGCAGCTCCGAGTGTCAGTGCTCTGAATCCCAGAGCCAGCTGTCTGTGTGCAGCTCCGAGTGTCAGTGCTCTGAATCCCAGAGCCAGCTGTCTGTGTGCAGCTCCGAGTGTCAGTGCTCTGAATCCCAGAGCCAGCTGTCCGTGTGCAGCTCCGAGTGTCAGTGCTTTGAATCCCAGAGCCAGCTGTCTGTGTGCAGCTCCGAGTGTCAGTGCTCTGAATCCCACAGCCAGCTGTCGGTGTGCAGCTCCGAGTGTCAGTGCTCTGAATCCCACAGCCAGCTGTCGGTGTGCAGCTCCGAGTGTCAGTGCTCTGAATCCCAGAGCCAGCTGTCTGTGTGCAGCTCCGAGTGTCAGTGCTCTGAATCCCAGAGCCAGCTGTCGGTGTGCAGCTCCGAGTGTCAGTGCTCTGAATCCCACAGCCAGCTGTCCGTGTGCAGCTCCGAGTGTCAGTGCTCTGAATCCCAGAGCCAGCTGTCGGTGTGCAGCTCCGAGTGTCAGTGCTCTGAATCCCAGAGCCAGCTGTCTGTGTGCAGCTCCGAGTGTCAGTGCTCTGAATCCCAGAGCCAGCTGTCGGTGTGCAGCTCCGAGTGTCAGTGCTCTGAATCCCACAGCCAGCTGTCAGTGTGCAGCTCCGAGTGTCAGTGCTCTGAATCCCACAGCCAGCTGTCGGTGTGCAGCTCCGAGTGTCAGTGCTCTGAATCCCAGAGCCAGCTGTCGGTGTGCAGCTCCGAGTGTCAGTGCTCTGAATCCCAGAGCCAGCTGTCGGTGTGCAGCTCCGAGTGTCAGTGCTCTGAATCCCACAGCCAGCTGTCGGTGTGCAGCTCCGAGTGTCAGTGCTCTGAATCCCACAGCCAGCTGTCGGTGTGCAGCTCCGAGTGTCAGTGCTCTGAATCCCACAGCCAGGGGTCGGTGTGCAGCTCCGAGTGTCAGTGCTCTGAATCCCACAGCCAGCTGTCGGCGTGCAGCTCCGAGTGTCAGTGCTCTGAATCCCACAGCCAGGGGTCGGTGTGCAGCTCCGAGTGTCAGTGCTGTGCGCTCTGATGATTCCAGGCTGAGCTCTCTGCAGGTGAGGGGTGTCCATGTTGGCTGAAACGAGTGAAGAAACAGTTTTTGTATGGATTGCTGTTCTCCACAGTGTCTTAAGACTCTTCACTCGTTTCTCTTTGAATGGTAAATGATCCCAGTCGACCCCAGTGACACTCTCCCGATTGTCAGCAGCTGATTTCTGTAGAGCTCAATGGAATAATCTGTTCATACAGCACTACTGCACAGTAATCCTGTCTGCACATCGCTTTCTCTCTGTGATTTCTCTTTGTGATTTCTCTCTGCATTTGCTGGTTTTCTTGCTTCACTTTCTCTTCTGTGTCAGTTCCATGGTCAGAAATGAGACTCTTATTCCGTTGTGGTTTGACCAGTCAGGTTTTGCCTCTTTAAAAGTTCTCATCTTGGCTCAATGAAACAAACAAAACCACCAGGGAGTGAGGGCCTTCACCCCCAGCCCTGCATTCAATACAGTGGCAGGACAAAAAAAAACATACTCTTTATAATTCGCTTGAAATGTATTAAACAAATTCCAATGCAAATTCTAGCTAGTTGTAGTTGTTGTGCAGTGGGCTCTGTCTGTGTCTGTTTGCTGTGAATCGGTATTATCTCACTCCTTCTCTCTCTCTCTCTCTCTCTCTCTCTCTCTCTCTCTCTCTCTCTCTCTCTCTCTCTCTCTCTCTCTCACCCCGCCTCACTCCCTGTTTTCTCCCGACAGGCAAGCCCCAATGTGAGCCTCACTGTGGACCGGGGCCTGGAGGAGGAAGTGGAACAGCTGAGGCTTCGTCTCCAGGAGGAAGCGACAGGCGCGAGGACCTTGCAGGAGACCGTGCAGCGCCTGCAGGAGGAGCTGCGGGTGTCAGAGGAGTGCCAGCGTGAAAGCGAGGCACGGCACAGTGAGCAGGTACAGGGTAGGGCGGGGCACATGTTTTAGTGTCCCTGTGGTTTGAAACACAATACAATAATACACACACATGATGTGATGCTGTGCAGTGGTGAACTCTCTCCTAATTCCAGTAGGGGGCAGGGAGCAGAGGGCAGGGTGTCATCACAAGTTACACAGTGCTTCAGCCAAACCATACAGCTGTTTTTTATTTTTATTTTGTTTGACTAAATGGATTGTGTACACTGTAAATACTAAAAATAAACTACTACACTGTGTTAAACATTTCATATAATCATGACATTTTGTTTTGCTTGCATTGAAGTGTGACCTATAGAATTCTGGGGGGAAAAAAATAGCTAGACTAAATGCACTGTCCTCTGTAAATATTTTCTAGAACCTTCTGGAAAACCATTTTTTTTAAATGTCAGTTGACAGTTTTGTGTCCATCCCTTGTTTGCAGGATTATTTCTAAAGGATTAATCTCAGATTTCTTCAGTGTCTGTTGTTAAGCTGCTGCTCTGACTGTCCTTCATGCTGATCCCTGCCTGAGAGGCTGGTGCTGTGGGTTGAGAGCCTGGCATTGAGGAGTGAGGATTGCCGCTTGCCCAGGGGGCGTGGCGTGGCGGGGCGGGGCGGGGCAGGACAGGACAGGGCAGGGCATTTCTGTTCCATTAAGGACATGCTGCTAGAATTAAGCTACTCTATAGCAACCAATAGGTATGGTAATCTGAAGACTCTGTAGAGCAATTACCATCATTATAACTGCTAGAAAACTAGCCAGACTGAGCCACACTTCCCACAGTGTTAGTGCAGGGAATGAGAAAGCCCTGAATTTTGAAAATAATAAGATAACAAATAAAAACACATTTGAAACAATGGCATAGACCCTGCCGGTATCCTTACAAAGTGTAGATGAAAGATTGCAGCCAGGCTGAGTTCCCTGGCTGATTACATTTAAAAAGTTTGATGGTTCTGACAGTCGTGCTCTCAGGTGTGCTGTGATTGTGTGTGTGTGTGTGATTGTGTGATTGTGTTCTATGTAAGTTCTGATGGGTAACACCACCCTGCTCACCTTAGGGATCAGGTGTTGCTGTGATGTGTGTGGTGTGACAACACACATGTACTGTGTTGACATGATTAACTAAGACTGTCCAGGTGAGAGCTCTCTGCTCTCAGTGTGCACGTGACTGTGATTGTGTGTATGTGTTGATGGTTCTGATGGGTCCTGCTCTCTGCTCTCAGGTGTGCTGTGATTGTGTGTGTGTGTGTGATTGTGTGTATGTGTGTGGATGACTCCCAGGACGAGAGTCCTGCTCTCTGCTCCTAACACACACTAACACACACTAATACACATGTGTATGTGTTGATGACTTCCCAGACGAGTATGAGAGTCACACTCTCAGGTGTGCTGTGATTGTGTGTATGTATGGACTACCAAGTGTTGTTGATGTCACACTGACACTGTGTGATCATGTGTGTGGGTGTTGATGTGTGGTATGAACTACAAAGACTACCCAGGACGAGATGGGTCCTGCTCTAACTGCTCTCAGGTGTGCGGACAGTGTGTGTGTGTGTGACATTGTGTTATGTGTTGATGGTTTACTCTATAGGATGGCGAAACTCCTCTGTACTCAAGACTACCCAGTGAGAGAGACGAGAGTCTGGACGTGTGAACAGGTGTGCTGTGTTGTGTGTGTGTGTGTGATTGTGTGTATGTGTTGATGGTTCTGATGGGTCCTGCTCTCTGCTCTCAGGTGTGCTGTGATTGTGTGTGTGTGTGTGATTGTGTGTATGTGTGAATGGTTCTGATGGGTCCTGCTCCTGCTCTCAGGAGAGTGCTGTGACTAACACACACACACACACTGATGTGTGTACAACTGTTGATGGTTCTGATGAGTCCATGCTCTCACACGCACTCTCAGGTGTGCTGTGATTGTGTGTGTGGTGGTGACCAAAGTGTATGTGTTGATGAGAGACGATGGGTCACTCTCTGCTCTCAGGTGTGCACACACACATGTGTGTGTGTGTGTGACTTGTGTATGTGTTGAGAGACGATGGGTCCTGCTCTCTGCTCTCAGGTGTGATGTGATTGTGTGGTGTGTGTGTGATTGTGTGTATGTGTGATGGTTGATGGACGAGAGACGAGAGGTCACCACGACACTTTGTGTGTGTGTGTGTGATTGTGTGTATGTGTTGATGGTTCTGATGGGTCCTGCTCTCTGCTCTCAGGTGTGCTGTGATTGTGTGTGTGTGTGTGATTGTGTGTATGTGTTGATGGTTCTGATGGGTCCTGCTCTCTGCTCTCAGGTGTGCTGTGATTGTGTGTGTGTGTGTGATTGTGTGATTGTGTTGATGGTTGATTGATACTCTGCTCTGACGGGGTGTGATGTGTGTGCTCTCGCGATCAGGACGTGTTACGAGAGTGAGCTGTGTTTGTGTGTGTGTGTGTGATTGTGTGTATGTGTTGATGGTTCTGATGGGTCCTGCTCTCTGCTCTCAGGTGTGCTGTGATTGTGTGTGTGTGTGTGATTGTGTGTATGTGTGTGAGTTCTGATAGGGGTCCGAGCTCTCTGCTCTCAGGTGTGCTGTGATTGTGTGTGTGTGTGTGTACACCAACTGTATGTGTTGATGAGTTCTGATGAGTCTGCTCTCTGCTCTGCACATGCATGTGAATGTGTCCACCAACCAAGACTACCCAGGATGTGTTTGTGTGTGTGTGTGTGTGTGTGTGTGTGTATGTGTTGATGGTTCTGATGGGTCCTGCTCTCTGCTCTCAGGTGTGCTGTGATTGTGTGTGTGTGTGTGATTGTGTGTATGTGTTGATGGTTCTGATGGGTCCTGCTCTCTGCTCTCAGGTGTGCTGTGATTGTGTGTGTGTGTGTGATTGTGTGATGTGTACTACCAAGACTGCTGAGGACGCTGTGATGTGAGAGTGTGTTGTGGACGACACTAACATGTGTTGATGGTTCTATGGATCTGCTCTCTGCTCTAAGGTGTGCCCAGGATGAGTGTGTGAGTGTGTGATTGTGTGTATGTGTTGATGGTTTCTGATGGGTCTAACCACTCTCTGCTCTCAGGTGTGCCCATTGTGTGTGTGACGTGTGTGATTGTGTGTACATCTGTTGATGGTTCTGATGGGTCTGCTCTCTGCTCTCAGGTGTGAGGACGGTGCTGGGTGTGTGTGTGTGTGATTGTGTGTATGTTAAATACACACATGATTGGACGAGATGACGTTGATCTGACGACACTAACACCACACTGCACTACTGCATGGTTACACAACTGTGTGATTGTGTGTGGTACGTGAGACGAGAGTCGACACGACTCTAACACCCACACATCCACACATGTGTTGGTGGTTATGATGGGTCTACCAAGACTGCCCTCTGGACGAGAGACGAGGTGTGCTGCTGATGACTAATGCGTGTGTGTGTGTGTGTGATTGTGTGTATGTGTTGATGGTTCTGATGGGTCCTGCTCTCTGCTCTCAGGTGTGCTGTGATTGTGTGTGTGTGTGTGTTGTTGTGTATGTGTGTGTGATTGTGTGTATGTGTTGATGGTTCTGATGGGTCCTGCTCTCTGCTCTCAGGTGTGCTGTGATTGTGTGTGTGTGTGTGATTGTGTGTATGTGTTGATGGTTCTGATGGGTCCTGCTCTCTGCTCTCAGGTGTGCTGTGATTGTGTGTGTGTGTGTGATTGTGTGTATGTGTTGATGGTTCTGATGGGTCCTGCTCTCTGCTCTCAGGTGTGCTGTGATTGTGTGTGTGTGTGTGATTGTGTGTATGTGTGTGTTTCTGATGGGTCTGCTCTCTGCTCTCAGGTGTGTGTGCTTGTGTGTGAGTCCATTGTGTGTATCGTGGTGATGATTCTGATGGGTCCTGCTCTCTGCTCTCAGGTGTGCTGTGATTGTGTGGTGGTGTGTGATGTGTGTACGTTGTTGATGATTCTGATGGGGCCTGAGACTCTTGCTCTCAGGTGTCACTGATTGGTGTGGTGTGTTGTGTGTGTGTGTGTATGTGTGATGATGGCTATGATGGACGAGAGACTGCTTCTCTGCTCTCAGGTGTGCTAACATTGTGTGTGTGTGTGTGATTGTGTGTATGTGTTGATGGTTCTGATGGGTCCTGCTCTCTGCTCTCAGGTGTGCTGTGATTGTGTGTGTGTGTGATTGTGTGTCTGTGTGTTGATGTTCTGATGTGCTGTGTGTTGTGTGTGTGTGTGTGTGTGTGTGTGTGATTGTGTGTATGTGTTGATGGTTCTGATGGGTCCTGCTCTCTGCTCTCAGGTGTGCTGTGATTGTGTGTGTGTGTGTGATTGTGTTATCCTGTTGTGTTTGATGACTACCATGGGTCAGATGGTTCTGATGGGTCTGAGTGATCTATGCTCTCAGGTGTGCTTGTGATGTGTTGGTGTGTGTGTGTGTGATTGTGTGTATGTGTTGATGGTTCTGATGGGTCCTGCTCTCTGCTCTCAGGTGTGCTGTGATTGTGTGTGTGTGTGTGTGTGGGTGTGTGTGTGTGTGTGTGTGTGTGTTCTGATTGGGTCCTGTGCCTTGTGCTGTGTTGAGGTGTGAGTGACTGCTACTGCTCGCTGTGTGATTGTGTGTGTGTGTGTGATTGTGTGTATGTGTTGATGGTTCTGATGGGTCCTGCTCTCTGCTCTCAGGTGTGCTGTGATTGTGTGTGTGTGTGTGTGTGTGTGTGTGATGTTGTGTGGATGACCAGTCGCTACCAAAGACTGACGTGTGTGTGTGTGTGGTGTGTGTGTGTTGTGTGTTTGGCAGCGATGGTTCTGACGGGTCCTGCTTTCTGCTCCCAGGTGCGCTCCCTGCAGGAGGTGGTCCAGGAGAAGGATGTGCGGTTCCAGGAGCAGGTGCAGCGCCATGAGGAGGAGCTGGTCCGGGTGGCATCGCAGCCAGAGCCTGAGCAACAGCAGGTAGATGGGGAGAGGGAGAGGAGGAATTCTCCGTCCAAGCAGAAAGTACTGAGGAAGGGCAGGGTGGTGGTGGCAGAATCACAGAATACGGGAAGAGAGAAAGGGATGGAAGGAGGGAGAGTAAGGGAGAAGGAAGATTCTGTCAGCAGAATACTGGAAGAGCAGGGTGGTGTGTAGAATACAGGAAGGAGGGAGAAAAGGAAGATACTGGAAGGGCAGGGTTTTGTGTACAGAATACAGGAAAGAGGGAGAGAAGGAGGGTACTGGAAGGACAGGGTGGTGTTGTAGAATACAGGAAGGAGGGAGAGAAGGAAGGTCCTGGAAGGGCAGGGTGGTGTGTGCAGAATACAGAAAGGAGGGAGAGAAGGAAGATACTGGAAGAGCAGGGTGGTATGTGCAGAATTCAGGAAGGAGGGAGAGAAGGAAGATACTGGAAGAGCAGGGTGGTGTGGACAGCATTACAGAGGAAGGGAAGTTTCGTTCAAGCAGCAAATATAGAGGGAGGGTGCTCAGTCCGGTCTCAGAATCAGTGCTTGGTGGTACTGTGTGAATGGCCGTGCTGTGCTGAGGCTCAGTGGCTGAGTGTCTCTCTTGCCCCCCTAGCTGCTGAAGTCCCTGCGGAGGAAGGCGGAGGAGATGGAGGAGGCTCTTCACGCCCGCTCCCAGGTGGTGGAGATGCTGCAGCAGGAGCTGAACAGTGCTGACCAGCAGAACCAGGTGAGGCACGGCTCCAGCTGCACCCATGTTACCTGCAGTGAAAATAACCACATGGAAGTACAATCCAGGGGCATCTCGCACACTGAAAAAGAAAAGCTTCATATTGGGGAATTGCAACATAATCTACTCCTTCTTTCTGTCTTGTTTTTTCAAACACAAATGGCCAACAGCATAACTTGTCTGCTGTCATTACCGAAAAGATGAACGATACGCACTTCAGATCTGTCTAATGTTTTTTTTAAACCATGTCGATTTTAACAGCAGCAGATAAAGGCGTCTTGTTTGCTGAACTTGCTGCCCTGTTTCCCTCGCAGATCCTCACGGAGCAGTTTCGTCGGGTGGAGGCTGAGCTGGTGGAGTCCCAGAGGCAGATAGAAGAGAAGGGGCAGCGCTGGCGGAGCGAGGCTGCGGAGAGAGAGGCAGAGCTGGCAGCACTCAGGGAGGCAGCAGGGAGACTGGAGCAGGAGAGGCTGGGAGCAGAGCAGAGGGAGGCAGGGGAGAGGAACCAGGCTGAGCAGGAGAGGCAGGAGGCAGAGGACAGAGAGGTGCAGAGTCGGCTGGAGGATCTCTCTGGCCTGTGGGGGGTGCTCTGGTCTCTGATGGAGCGTCTGCCAGGCAGAGAGGAGCAGGAGGAGCCCTCCCCTCTGCCCCCGGACCCTCTCAGGACCATCCCTGCGCTGCAGGCAGTGTTGCGGGCTCTGGAGGGGAGGCTGGACCTGCTCAGCACACAGAACCAGGAGAAGGAGGCGCGCTGCACAGAGCTCTCACACAGGCTAGAGCAGCTGCAAGGTGAGTGCTGGACCTGGGTTCAACTGTACTGGAGTTTATTCATTTAGAGAACAATGTTTATGATCGTTTCCTTTATTTGAGATTGTTCCATTATTTCTTTATGTTTTATCTGTTATCCTCATGTTTGCTTGGAGTGAGGGGGTGTTCCGTGATTGTGGTCCCACTGCACAAGGATTGAATGCCAGTCACTGGTTGTGAACAAGGGGGAGTGTGACCCGGGGTGCTGTGTGTTTCAGGGGAGCTGCAGAGCAGAGCTGTGGTGGAGGAGCCGCAGAGACTGGGGGAGGAGGAGTCCTCCGCACAGATCAGAGAGCTGGAGCTGCAACTCCACACACTGCAGGTGAGGAGTGGGAGCGGCAGAGGGTTGATACTTGGGTACCTGAAGCCAGGTCCACACCTGCGTGATCAGTTGCTCAGCTTGGTTACGTGCAGCTGAATCGCTTATATGTGCATGTTTCTGCAAGCAGTGGTGCAACAGGTTGCTTACAGACCAGCGCTACTTTCAAGTGATCCACTGAGTGATTTGTGATACTGTTTTTGTCACGTGCACGGTTGTGTAATATGATTGGTTGTTCCAATCTCCTGACTCTTTACTTTCCTGTGGTAAAGAGGCGTGAATTTAAAAAGATGTCAGCTGTGTGCCCCGTGTTTCTGACGACGCCTCAGCCAAAGTGTTGTCCAGCATTTACGTGGCTTTCACTTCTGCTTTTAATATCAAAACAACTACAGAGGAGACGAGTGTAACTAAGGCTGGGATTAAGTCACGGATTCCGTGGTTTTTGCTAGTGTTTGTAATTTTATAGAGAACATTGAACTTTACCAACACTACTTGAAATTAAAAAAACAGAAAAAACATGATTTTCAGTTGTGTTAATGGTGTTGATCTAGCTGGGTTGTGTTAATGATGTTGTAGCTGGGTTGTGTTAATGTTGTAGCTCAGTTTTGTTAATGGTGTTGATCTAGCTGGGTTGTGTTAATGATGTCCTAGCTGGGTTGTGTTAATGATGTCCTAGCTGGGTTGTGTTAATGATGTCCTAGCTGGGTTGTGTTAATGATGTCCTAGCTGGGTTGTGTTAATGATGTCCTAGCTGGGTTGTGTTAATGATGTCCTAGCTGGGTTGTGTTAATGATGTCCTAGCTGGGTTGTGTTAATGTTGTAGCTGGGTTGTGTTAATGGCGTTGATCTAGCTGGGTTGTGTTAATGATATTGTAGCTGGGTTGTGTTATTGATGTTGTAGCTGGGTTGTGTTAAAGGTTTCTGTTTGAGAGAACGGTGCTGGTTTGGGACAGGTTTCTGTTTGAGAGAACGGTGCTGATTTGGGACAGGTTTCTGTTTGAGAGAACGGTGCTGATTTGGGACAGGTTTCTGTTTGAGAGAACGGTGCTGATCAATTGGGCTGTTCCAGGAAAGTAATAATAAGGCTACCCATCTGCACTGTCGTTATCTCTGTTATGTATATCTGTGTAATCTATGAAACATACTCAAGGAGCGGCCCGGTGAAGTTCTGATGAACTGGTTCTGATTCCCTCCTCTGTCTAGACTCAAACACACAGAGTACAGAGAGACTTGCTGTCAGCCTCTCTATTGTAACACACTGGTGCTGGGCAGAGTGCATGCAAGAGGTGCTGGTTCTCTGGGCACTCGTCTGTTGTGGGTTCAGTGTCTGGATTGACTTGTTGTGTCCCGAGCAGAGTGATGGTGTGTCTCTGAGTCTCTGCTGTGCCTGGCCGGGGGTCAGTGCAGGGGAGTGGTTAGAGTGGAGAGGACTCCTCTGAGTCTCTGCTGTGCCTGGCCAGGGGTCAGTGCAGGGAAGTGGTTAGAGTGGAGAGGACTCCTCTGAGTCTCTGCTGTGCCTGGCAGGGGGTCAGTGCAGGGAAGTGGTTAGAGTGGAGAGGACTCCTCTGAGTCTCTGCTGTGCCTGGCAGGGGGTCAGTGCAGGGGAGTGGTTAGAGTGGAGAGGACTCCTTTGAGTCTCTGCTGTGCCTGGCCAGGGGTCGGTGCAGGGGAGTGGTTAGAGTGGAGAGGATGTGATTAAATGTGTTTTGAGTTGTTTGTTCTGTTGGAACAGGAAGTGGAGGTGGTGTCTCTGCGGAACAGACTGGCGGAGCTGGAGGAGGAGAAGGGCTCCCTGCAGCTACACGTGGTCGACTTCGAGGAGCTGAGAGCCGAGAACGGTGAGTTTAGACACAGACACACACACGCACTCACACACTCATACACGCTCATATAAATACATGCGCACACACACATGCTCATACACTCATGTACACACACACACACACGCTCATACCCGTGAGTGTGTTTAAAAAGTGTCTGTGGAGTGTGTAAGTCCAGGACAGGGGAGGCTGGATTGTAGGTAAACCCGTGCTTGTGTTTGCTTGTCTGTTTCAGAGTCGCTGCGCTCTGAGCTTGATAGACTGAAGGAAGCTGGCGAGT